>NC_085141.1:265528883-265688660 GCF_024139115.2 Armigeres subalbatus | reverse complement strand
AGAAGTTACGTATTGCTGGCGTCCGAGCCAAGTGCGTAAAGAATAAAACAATGTTTTCTGAATAACTATGAAACGCCATGGCCTATTGGACCAATTTTCTAGGCGCGTTCCACGTCGAATGCAACCTGTAGGATGTGTCACACATTTTGTGTCTCACATTTTGTACATTCACATGCAGACATGTACTTCAATTCGTCAACTGAATCGATTGTATATAACACTATGAGTACATGAGCCTTCTGTAATTAGATCGACTTTGGAGTGGTTCAATATTCCTTAGAATACTTAGTATACGAGAAAGGCAAAAGAAACTAATCAAAGAAGCTTTATCTCACGTGTTTACAAAAGAGCATGATTATCGAAAGCAGAAGCTTTTGTAAATGCAAAATCCAGTGATTCCATCTTTTCTTGAAACTAATCAAGCTCCGGCCAGGATCAGAGTCAATAGTGATCACTTGTTGTGAGAAATTCGTTTGAGAATAACAATCTGTTGCTGCTAATGTTTTACTTTTCTCGATACAGCTCTTTTTCGAATAGCAAATCAAAATCATCGAAAAATGCAATAACAGTCGTTCTCGGCGTTCTAATCAGAAACAAAATGTTGGAATAATTTGTAAGTATATGCTTCTGTACTAAAATCTGAGTCAAAAGTTCGGAAGCCTTCATTTGACAGGAATGAGAGCTTTTTTTCGGAAAGCTACTTGGCTTTTCTTCGTTGGCAAGGATTGGATGCATCCTTCCAAGCAACTTCCTTCCAAGCAACACGGAACCCTCCTTTAAGAGACGCTCTGGATCTTTCAAAAGTCCTGGAAATTCATTTATTTAGTTTACATCTACACAGATAACACTGAATCAACAATCTACGCCACAATACACGGTTCGAGGCCTTCCTCTTAATACCTCAGGACTCAGGAGCCTCCTTCAAGTGGCCCGGAGAACTCCCTTCAAGAGGCCAAGAGGTCTGCTTTCAAGAGGCTCAAGCCTCCTTTCAAGAGGCCGAAGTCTCCTATCAAAAGTCAAAGCCTCCTTTCGAAAGGCCGAAGCCTCTTTGAAGATTCTCGAATCTTTCGTTCAAGATACTCAAACTTTCTTTTCTTTGACGAAGTTTACTCAACGGATACTTTTGTGTGTTTTATTTTAATTTATTTATTGTTTTGGGGCATTAACGTGCACAACGATCGCCTCGATGATGATGATGATGGATTTTTTACTTTATTGACGTAATTATAATTTAACTTTTCTTTGTGTAGTCTAAAGAGTTTGAGCCTCGCGCGAAATACAGGTATAATATTTCAAATTTAATTTTCGCTACATTTTGATCTGTATGATGATTAGAGTGAATGACTTTTATGGTTACTGCTGAAAGAGTTTTGAATGTTCGATATAGCTATCAGTAGATTGTTTCGCGGTTAAACTGAAACTTTTGATATCGACGGAGCGGTATCAAGTGTTGGTGCCTGTATTGTCGAGAATCATGAATACTATAGATACATAAGTTGTTGAACGAAATTGACTTGATACGCGATTCCTGGTGAAACTTTTGAAATCTGTGCGAGAGGTATCACAAGTTTTGCATTTTCATAGAGCTGTGGTATCACCTGCTGATGTTTTAGCAAGATTGCGTTTTGGAAGATCAGTTTTTTAATTTATATTTTGCTGTATAGTGATGTCAAAATATTCAAATTTATATCTGTCACAAGAAATCGGATCGTTTTTCTTTTGGAAATCCGATTAAATGATATCAATTAATTATCTTAAAGATAACTCGTCTAGTCAAACCCTTGTAGGGGTATGTGGCGGGACCATCATCATCATCATCATATCATCAAGAGGCTCGAAGTCTACTTCCAAGAACATCGAAATCCTTCGTACAAAAATAATTGGAAGCATTTTTTCAAAAGGCTCAAATAGCTCCTTCAAGAAGCTCAAAGGCTCTTTTCAAGAGGCTCAGAAGTCTCTTTCAGGAGGCTCGTAAGCCTCCTTTATAAATCTCAGAACTCTTCTTTCAAGAGGCATGGAAGTGTACTTCAAAGAGGTTCAGGAGCGTCCTTTCACGATGATAAGAAACCTCTTTTAAGTTCTGACGCATCTTTTCAAGAGACACGGAAGCCTATTCAAGAGGCTTGGAAGCCAACAAAAATAGAGTACTTAATATTGCAAAAGTTCGAAGGGTAGAATCATAATACATTGAGATAGAGAGACATCGAGATAGGGAGGTTACAAGAATGACCAAATGTAAGAAGATTGAAGGGACCGAGGAACCACGATAGGAGACATCGAGTACAAAACATCTAGATGTAGAATTCTGACTGTAGTAGTAAAACTCTCGAAAGATCATAATAAATGATAAAGAATCTACATGAATTTGGCAGTTTTCAGATGTATGAAAATTATTCTGAGAATTCTGATCAATTTTTTTAACCTGGAGAATTCTGATTTTTTGTAAATTCTCCGAAATTTATAAAGCATTTCTTGAAAGTTCAGACTTTTTTTCCGAATTCTATCTAATTTTTCAGGGCATTATGTTGAACTCTTCAGGATCTTCTTCTAAAATTCTTCATTCCTTATTCAAGAATCCTCCAGGAGCTTCTTCAAAAATCCAGTAATGTATCGCGGAATTTTTCAGGAATACTATGAGAGTTTCCAATACTTCTCCATTTAGTTATTTTGAAAATTCATACGATTTGCCAGAGATTTTTGCAAGAATTCCTCATGGAGCTCCTCCATAGGTTCTTAAAAAATCGTCAAAATCAGCTTAACGGCTTACTTAGCTGTGGCTACAAAGCGAGACTAAGCTACTAAGACTAGACTAGACTAAGCGAGACTACTAAGGGTCAATTCAAAATGTAGGAAGTTTTAGATTTCTCTATGCAGCTAAGCTAGCAGGGCCGATCCCCCTAAACACGTATGCGCCACTCTCGGGGAGACACGTGCAGATTTATTGTCCGGACGAGACTCTCCTAGGGCGAGTCCGTTTAATCTCCTCGAAGGAATTTACAGATCGTTTCAGCTAGCTGCGAACCAACGACCGGAACGGGTTTACCCTATCGCAAACTTCCTTATACAACCAGAAGGCACTCAGAGATTTCGGTAAGGGATCACCATACTCAAATGCGATGCAACAGGTTATGCTGCTTCGCAACATCTCATCATCGAGATCTACCGATGCTCGCGCAACAAACAACACATAGAAGGTGGACTGACTGCCCTCGTCACACTCCCATATGGTGGAGGACGGGCTCAAAACAACAAACGCGATGTGACGTGAAACACATATAATTCAATTGAAAATGGACAGAACTAAATTTATTATAATAAGAGTAGTTTGTTTAGTTTACAGTTTTCATCTCATTTTGTTTTGTGTTCGTCTTCTTCTGTCCTACTATGTGCTTTTCTATCCTCGTCTAACTCTCTTGTGCTCATGTGCTATTTGTGTTCTTGATGTGACGTCACTTTTCTAGAAGCGCATCGGTCAGCAATTCTCGCTCCTGGTGACAAGAATTTTCAGCGGCGCAATTCGTCACGCACGCTTCCACGTACCAAATTTTTGTGAATGGCTTTATGGGCACATTCCCAGTCTTTTGACTGGACAAAACAACAACTCGAGGCGCCCTGTGGACGCCCCACTCCCAAGAAAACTTCCACTGGATGGACTCGCCGGATTCTGGTGGCTTACGGCCCAGTCGTTGACCCACGGCAGGTCAAGTGCCCGTCTCGAGCGGCGACGATGACAAGCGCCTGCTTGGACGATGGCGGTTGCTTGCCCGCTCAGCAGCGGCGATGCAGCGATGGCGACACGCAGATCGCGATGACTGCTTGACGATGGCTGAAGCGGACCGATTTACAGACCCTGTCCAAGTGGAGGTCCCTGGCCCTCGCCGACGAGATATGTTGGCGGATCGTCCGGCTTCCACGGTTGACGGTTGCTGGGAATGCTTGTCCGTGGAGGAGGAAATTCGCACGCTTGGGTGCGCGTGTTGCGGTCTGAAAATACAAAACGCCTAAACAAGGCACTAAGCAATACACAGCACAGCACATATCAGCACGTTACCTTATCGTTGGTTTTAACTCAATTATCGCAACAATTCTGACTATGCACACTTTACTTCTAACCTAAGGACGACAGAATATTTAATTAATCACATGCACTTAACGTCACTATATTTAACATACTTTAGAAAAACGAATAAATTACAAACGCAATTCCTATATCTGGCGTCTACAGACGAAATGGCGAATCATAGCCCTCAGATTAGGAAAGTGAATCCCGAACAATCCTGGATTCGCCATTTCCCGAAATTTCTTCGTGCACATTGTGATTGCACAATTCAAAGGATAACTCAGTGCGCTGGAACTGCTGCGTCCTTTCCAACCTTTCGAGGCGATAAACAACTCGCCCAGGAAAGATTGGGAAAAATTTATATTGTTGCCATGCTAAGGGACAGTTAAACATTTAAACATTTTGAATGGCATTTTCGCTCATTCCATATGCACAGAAACACATTTATATTTACAAAATTTGACCGTTATACTACATCATTATAAAAGTGTACTACGTCTTTGACCAAAGGTCAATAACAACATTCCTAACATCTACTGTTAGACAACGGACGGACATACATCGATTTCGCGATACGGAAGTTTTTTCCTTACTGGCGACCAAACCCACACTCTACAGCACGTAAATGTCTGACGCTAACCGCCTCGGTCACGTATCTAACCATCATCGAGTTAGTTTTATGGCAAAGGATTGTATAACTGGTAAAAGTCTCAGAACTCACGAGTCTCTCATTCGAAAGTTCTGAAAGTATCATTCTCCTTTAGGGGAAGGTCGTTAGCAAACTCATTGAGCCGAAAGCCGGTCGAATGCCACTAGGCTGAAAGTTGTTCGGCCGATATATAATTAGGCTGAAAGGATCATTTGCTGCAAGGGTCGTTTGCCGCAAGGGTTATTTTGCCGAAAGGGTCATTTGGCTGAAAGAATCATTTGGCGAAAGGGTCATTTGGCGAAAGGTCATTTATGAAAGGGTCAGTTTGGCTGAAAGCCGTTTCTAGGGAAGGGTCGTCTAAAAGGATCGTTTGGCTGAAAGGGTTACCTAAAATACCTCAGATCGATTTTGTTGCAGCAACTCAATGTGAATGGATTTGGTTGCATATGAGTCCAGTGACTGGTATACGACAAGTACCTGGTATTTGGCTGAAAGGTCGTTTGGCTGAAATGGGTTTTGGCTGAAAGAGTCGTTTGCCGAAAGGTCATTTGGCCGAAAGGGTCGTTTGACAGAAATGGTCATTTGACCGAAAGGGTCAGGCCATTGGACATTTGCCGAATAGGTCATTTAAAGTGAGAAATTAGAGAAGAAGAGACGTCTCCTTCTTTCATCACACCTCGTTGAAAAAGTGAGAAGCGCGAAATGTGAGTAAGACGTCTCATTACTCACTTCGCGGTTCTCACTTTGCAACAGAAGCGATAAATTAGGAGTGAGAATTGAGTCTCATCCTCATTCTCATTTCTTCCTTCTCACTGTTATAAAGAGGCTGAAGAGTATTGAACATGTCTACTACTCTTTGCGCTTCACTTTTACAGCAGAAGTGAGAATATTCTTGAAGCTTGCGGTAGAAAAATAAGTGAATTGTTGAAAATCAGGACTAGGAAATCGAAATGCAGTCCTTTGAAATAAATTACGAATTTGAGAAAATAGCGCCATTTCCGGAGTACATTTTATGCATTGGTTCGAAGAAATGTACCAACAAACCAAATTTTCAACCGTATAGTTTTGAAATAATGTGCTTGAAATATTTCATCTTATAACGATACCAATCTTGCGTGTACAAAAGTTATCACGCTTGATATTTACACTGGGGCAATAAACGTCAAATTAGTTTTCATATAGAAGAGTACGGGCAAGAGTGCGCGTGGGTAAGAGTACGTTTTCGATATTTTGAAGTAATAAAAAAGATAAACATGCACGCATCACTGCCAAACTATATCTATTTAAGATATATGTGTCGCTGTTATAATTTTTTAATAGCTCCACCAATATAATCCATAAAGAACCAAACATAAATTAAATAATTTAATTGAGACCACATAAAGTTTATTTGGATATATATTTTATTAGTGGTTTGCAAGGAGAATGATTATGTGTGGTGATATACATCATAAGTTAAATCTATGTTTTGCCAATAAATATGTGTGGATTTTAATAGTGCAGTTTGACAGGTATTTTGGCACTATTATCATGTGTAATTGAAACGATTTGAATAAACAACAAGGAAGATATGGAGTTAGATAGCTTTTTTCATTTTGTAAAATAATTGGATTTCCGCAACTAGTATTTCATTACTATATATACGTTCAATCAGTGAACATTATACCATTTCAATAACCGTACTTTATGGTACAGATACATAAACTGGTGTGATTTCCAAGAAATCCTTTATTGAATATTTTTGGGACTGTGGGGTAAAGTACAGGCGGAACCGGTGGGGCAAGAGTACGCATATGAATCTTCAGTTATCCGTAACACGGTAGATCACTTTGACGTAGTGTGTTGTGGTGTAAGATCTACCAAACAGAGCCCTAAGCTTAATCTCTTTTTCTAAAGGCAATAAGTTGTGTAATTAGGATTCATCGTATTAGGTCCCTCCTCAACAGCCATCTCAGAAATAAAACATAATTAATGTTACCTTGCAGATAGTTGAAAGACTCAATTCCTCTTGTTTGAGGCTAGACTGTGCACAGGAAACAACTTCGAGCAATTAGTTAAAAACCGGTACCCGGTCCAGGCTGAACTGACTGCTGGCAAAATCGAGTTGGGGTTTAAATATGTACTAACTCTTCATGAACTGTGAAATTGTAGTGAGGAACACACGGAAGTTCTTATTACTGAACTAAGCTTGCTTGAAATGGTCTTGTAGACAGAGCTAAATCCCAGGTTTTCATTGTTTACTGGTGATATTCTAGAACAAGACAAAGGATGAGCTAGGGCTGATGCATGGCCAAAAACATATCACTGTTCTGTTTTCAGAAAGGATTGATTTCCTATAGATAAGGGCGCGCCTTCAATGGGATTGCTCTCTGAAGGGTCTAAATAGCGGAACTTGTCATGGTGCTCTTGAGAAAAAAACAACAACTGTATCGAAACCGATATGCTTATCAATAGTAATGAAGTAATTCGACATGCACTTTAGCACTAAGGATACAAGTAACGCTCAATAGATCTAATAACAGGTCGCAGTGGCATCTTCGAGGAAAAAAAATCTTCAAGTTATGATGTCAAACCCTATCTCCGGCCGAATAAAACTTCTTCCAAAGCTAAAGATCCAACTAAGAAAAAAGGACAGAATTTGAAATTTCACAAGTTTTTAGGATAAGTTGAAATAATTCATAGAAAGGACTTAGAACAAAGCACTGAAGCGAAATAATGAAATTGTATTAGGACTTGTTACACCTAAACAGTAGAACACAATTTCATCTAAATGATAATTTTATCTAATCAAAAGAAACATTCAGAATTACGCAACGTTTAGCTGGGTGGGGTTGTGGAGGTGACGATCCATATAATTTTAGAGGATTCATAAATAGTGTAAGATAGGGGAGGGGTGATGAAATAGCCAAATTTTACGTTACGTGATTGTAGAATTGCTTTAAGGAAAATGCCTTTGACAATGCACGCAACCTAATATATATTTTTACCTCTGTAGTTTTTGTATATATAAAACAATGGTTTTTCAAGAAGTGACATTTTAGGACCCCCTCTCCCTTTGAGTTGCGTAATCTTTAAACATTCCCTAATATATGCTCATTAAACATCAATTAAATGTATTAACCTAATTGTGTTAATATATATTAAAGCACATGATTGGATAAATGCTGTCCTCCCACCCGAGGCACTTTACTCCCACAGTGGAGTAAGAGTGCTTTTCACTGTCTTGCAATAAGGCATTCTAAAACGAATCTCAATAATTTCAATATTTTTCCACTGGGTAAATATAAAGGTATAGAGTATATGAATCATCGACACTGATTTGATATGCAGAAGCTTTCGTTCATAAGGGCACATCACATGACTGAAAACTAAGTGCGTACTTTGCCCTCTCTGCTCTATACTTGTCTTTATTTACTTTTGTATTTCTTTTTTATTGAGGCCGCCATTGGCCTCTGCGTAAGGGGCAAGCCAGAGTAAACGCGACGAGCGATGCGACGCGACGCGACTCACGTAAAAGAATAACATTATCAACAGGCTGTCAATTGCATCGTCGCGTCAAGTCGCATCGCACGTCGCGTGCTTTCATCTGGCGGCACCTAAGTGTCGACGACGAGATAATGGCTGGATCGCACTTTCTTCTGTCAGGTGTCAGCCCACCGCCCTTAGGAAGTCCATGATCCAGCCTACAACAAAAACAGTCAGTTTTCCGTCATATCCTCTCACTAAAGCAAAACGGAGGCTCGTCTACAGGTTGAAAACTCAGGCAAATGGCTCTATGAAAGCTTGACTAGAACAAGCCTAGAACAATTTGTGGGGCATGAGCAGGAGAAACAGCTTGCAGGATACTGAAATTGTAGCATGCAAGGTTCAGATGGAGCGAACTATTCTGGAAGAATCGTTTCGTGTTCAGGAAGAAAAATAGAGGAGGAACTGGATGACAGAAGAAGCATCGGCTCCGAGCAAATAGCAAGCAATAACAAGAGTTCAGCAGTGGCAGAATGAACAACGGTTTGATAACCTTCCTCTCCGAACCCCAGACCCATTCCAATCGCCTCTGTGTGTAACTTCACCTTCTGATGTGATGATTTTGCACCGTGTTTCCGAAAAGGCCTGCTGCATGAAAGAACAAACTGGTATATGGAAACCATTGTGGATAAATGTCCAACAAACCCTGGATGACGAATCCTGTGATACCACCGCCCTTGGAATCCAGTATGTTTCTGAGTATAAACAGCGTACGGATCCCTTGTGGAATTTTGCTTAATAAGCTTATAACCATATGGTTCTCCCTCACAAGGGATATCCGATATTGGGATAGGGAAATAAAATTCAAGTGGTGGGTGAAGAGAATTCTGGGTGCCGATCCACCCAGCAGTCATTTGCCGAAAGGGTCATTTGGTCGAAGTGGTCATTTGGCCGAAAAGAGTCATTTCGAAAGGTCATCAGACCCATATGCGACCAAATCTAGTCACATTGACTTGCTGCAACCAAATCGGTCTGAAATGCGACTACATGGTATTCATTGACTACGAAAAAGTTTCTGACCGTCCCACACGATAATATGTGGGGCGCCCTGAGATGAAGGGATTCCTGAGAAAATAATCGGCGCCCTATAACCGGAGTATCAAACGACTTCGAATTTGTAATGACGTTGCACTACTCGCTCAACGGTGCTCTTATGAGTAAGCTTAACGACCTTGCGAACGTCCTCTTCGGCAGGTTTAGTACTCAACGTCAACAAAACCAAATCGTTAAATGTAAAAGGTGACTCCTTCCAGTTTCACAGTAGCCGGGCAACCAGTGGAGAATGTTGAAAGCTTCCAATATCTTAGTAGCCAATGGCGTCAGACGGCGGTGCCAAGATCGACATAGGCGCACGGATCAAGAAAGCAGGCTGCCTTTTGAGTTTAGAAATATCTGAAAACAGGCAGATAAGTGAACGCACCAAAATACGAATTTTCAACTCTAACGTGAAATCGTGCTGTTATATTACATGTACAGTGTATCAAGAAGAACACTCAACGGCTGCAGGTGTCCATTAACAGATGCGGAGACTCGGCCGGCTCATTAACTGGATCTCAAACAAGAGCTCCATCGTCGTTGCCGAGGCCGAAGCAAGAAATTCGGGATCGGAAATGGGCTGGCGGTCACACTCTACATAGGGCGGAAACGAAATCTGTAAACAAGCATTAGACTGGAACCCAGCGGACATCGCAGCAGAGGCATGCAGAGGCTCATGGCGCGAAGCCTCAAAAAAATAAAAGAAGTCGACCGAAATCTAACTTGGCAACAAAGCGAACAGCATCGCCAGGATGGAGATCTTTCAAGTCACCTTTGCACACGAAGGTGTACAGGATCCATAAGTAAGTAGTTTGGCAACAAGTGTTCTTGACTTTCCAAAAAGTTTGGCTAATGCTAAAGCAAACGTTAATGCTGATGCTACTAATGAAAATTGTGACAGATTCTGAAACACTCTTTGCCGGAATAGAGGACACGAGTTTCGCCACTGTATTCGAGAGACATTTGATTAACGCATACAAACGAAACATCGTCACTATGTGAGAATATTCTGATTATTTTATTGATGATTGTCAAGTTTCGAAAGGTTCATACGATAACTAATCGACCTGCCGGCAAAACGAAGTACTTGAATTATGAGGTGCCGAACAGATATGAGATAGATAGACAAACACTAGAGTGTCTGAAGAAGAGGAGGATAACAAAGACAGGTAAGGAAAGTGAAAACACAGAATCCAGACGCGACGGAATATTCAGAACAAACTAAATCTAGGCGAGAACATGCAAATCAAAGGAAAGGCAGAACCATAGGGCCATAAAGAGGCAATTTCAAAACATGCAAATAAACTCATGTAATGCCATGCAAGTGTTGTCTCTGACTTGTCAATTTTCGTTTTTCCCATATCGTCATCTAATTGTTCACAACTACCGAAAAACTACCATAATTACCCCAGCGATCAAAGCGTCCCAAACGAATTTCAACACATTAAAAGTCTTATCGCGTTGCACTATCTGTCGACTCGGCTGGTCCACTTCGTTCCTACTACTTATGTATGCACCTGTTTCAAACACATATTCCCCTGGTCGTCAGTTCTGGACGTCCTTGCCGTCCTCTGATGTAAAGCCAGCCTCAGTCTCGAAGGAAACGTCGTCGCAACGACGACGATGATAATAATTAGCGCATCAAAAGTCTTCCAGATATGTCCAAGCATGTTTTCGAGCTTGGCCGCCCGGCCAAGTGGAAGGTGATCCGAAATATTCTGCAAAGCGAAGCAGAGAGCGGACATTCCGGACGATTTTGCCTGCAAAGTTTTAGGCAAATTACACTAAACTTTCTCCTCTTCTGATAGAATGCGTAGTATGAGGCGGGGTGTAATCATAAGAATTTAGTGTCGCTATCTAGTTTCGGGCATTGCTTTTCTTCCGTACCCATTACGAGAGACGACACGTGCAGAGACTGTACCAACCCAAGTTGAAGACAGGAGGGTCGCCGAGGGAGTACAATTTCGGACCGTCTGACTCTGGCTGGCTCTGTAATTAAGCGGGCGAAAAGTTGACAAGTTCTTGCCTCATTCACAATTTTATGCTTTTCCGTCGGCGGGGCGGGCGCGGCGTTCGGATTAGCCAACAACAGGATATTTGAGTGGATGACCGACGTCGCATGGCTCTTGGGAAATATTTTAATCAGAACCATTAGAGGCAGGCAAACGATGTAACAGCTCTGGAGTATTATTTTACGATGGATGAGAGTTGCATGAAAGTCAAATACAGGTAATGGATTTTGCATCATTCAGTACTTGGACTCAAATCGATACAGTGAATTCTTCTTTCTCGCTATTGAAAGTACAATAGAGGACACAAAATTAAAGAGGCAATACATATTTTCAATTATGTATGGAGAATTATACCAGATAACAGTATTACCATTAGGTAAAAAAGCTATCAAAAGATTGGAGTGTCGCCGCATGTCATCTTATAGTATTGATTTAACCGCCCTTCTATTTATTTAATACTCAGTTGTTATAATGGGTTTTGGTCAACCGAAAATTTTATAGACTTTTGGAAAGGCGTAACAGCCAAAATTTATTCCTTCTGATTCTTTGTCTACAAGGTTTGACAAGGGTTCGAATTCTGATTTTAAGAATTTAACGGTAAGTCGCAAATTGGCAATTATGTTACTCAAATGTCCAGGAAAAAGATGAACAATAACATAAATAAATTAGCAATGATTTGTATTAAATTCAAGAATTTTGTAGAACAATGAATTTTAGGTGAACCGTTTTTATGCACTTAAAGCTTGAAAATCACTTAACATAGTCAAAACGTAAACGGAACGAATCGCAATGTTCATCAAGACTTTAGAGCACACCCAAAGCTTCCGTTAGGAGGTTTTTGCGATGATTTCGACGTTTATATCTATTGATAAATTTTTTCAAAATTGAAGCCAAAATCACAAAATCGACTTGAGCACTCAAATTTTATCTGAATAAGCTGAAAATTTGACAGAAGCCTTATTTTAGCCATTTGAATTGTGATTCTGGGTGACCGGTTGAATTTTCAATACTTTTTGAAAACATGAAGAGGTCTAATATATAGCTATATATGCAGACGAAGAATCAGAAGGAATAAATTTTTTGTTACGCCTTTTCAAATTGGTTCAGATTTTCCCTTTGTTGATTTTTATCGGTTTATCACAATCATGCAGAATGGCGAATTTTATAAAAGTATTAGAATAAATAAAATTATTTATTAAGAATGGATTATTATTTATTTTCCTATTTTCAAGATAGCTTCTAAAAAAATGTCAGAGCGTTTTGCAAAGCAGATTAACTAAGCAGACAACTGAAATAACGAACCTACTCGAAAGAAGTGCAATTACTGCTTTGAAGACATGCCTCAAAGATTCATTCGAATGGGGAAATGAAGTTCTGTTCTACTACATACCTCTACGTAATTACGACTGTATCTTCAAAGCATCCATTTACGCAAGATGATGCTTTTGCAAGCATTTTCCGCGGAGGCGCTATATTGTGACTGCCATTTGTACTAAGCTCAATGAAACTAGTTCTCACAGATTTTATTGGATTCGTTGAACGGGTTTGCAATGCGTTTGAATTATGGAAATGGGAGTATGGCATAATGCATGTATGGCGTGAATGAAAAAAGCCACTTTTTCCGGCTTTTCGTGGTGTGCGGATGCGTACGATAGTCGGATGTGCATTTAGGTGCTGAATGTGATTTGAATTGGATTTGGATTGGATTTGGATTGCATTCGGATTGGTTCGATTGGTTTGGTTTGGATTGGATTTGATTGTTTGGATTGGTTTGATTGGTTTGGTTGTTTGGATTGGTTTGGATTGGATTTGATTGGATTTGAATTGGTTTGGATTGTTTGGACTGGTTTGGACGGATTTGGATTGGATTTGGATTGGATCTGGATTGGATCTGATTGGATTTGGATTGGATGTTTGGATTGTTTGGATTGGTTTGGATTGGATTGATTGAGTTTGGTTGATTTGGGGTTGGTTTGGATTGTTTTGGTTGGTTTGGATTGGTTTGGATTGGTTTGGATTGGTTTGGATTGTTGATTGTTTGGTTCGATTTGGATTGGATTGGATTGGATTTGATTGGATTTGGTTGGATTTGGATTGGTTTGGATTGTGTTGGATGGGTTTGGATGGAGTTTGGATGGGTTTGGATGGGATTTGATGGGTTTGATGGGTTTGGATGAATTTGGATTGGTTTGGATTGGTTTGGATTGGGTTATGATTTGGTTGGTTTGGATTGATTTGTGATTTGGATGATTTGTGATTTGGATTTGGATTGGATTTGATTGGGTTTGATTTGATTTGGATTGGTTTGGATTGGTTTGGATTGGTTTGGATTGGTTTGGATTGGTTTGATTGGTTTGAATTGGTTTGTTGTTTGATTGGTTTGTGATTGGTTGAGGTTGAGATTTGATTGAATTTGGTTGTTTGATTGAGTTTGGATTGTTGGTTGATTTGATGGGTTTGATTGGTTTGGATTGGTTTGATTGGTTTGGATGGATTTGGATTGGTTGGATTGGTTTGGGTTGGTTTGGATTGGTTTGGATTGGTTTGGATTGTTTGATTGATTTGATTGTTTGATTGGTTTGTTGGTTTGGATGTGTTGATTGGGATTTGGATTGATTTTGATTGTTTGTTGGTTTGATTGATTGGTTGGATTGGTTTGGATTGGTTTGATTGGATTTGGATTGGATTTGGATTGGATTTGGATTTGGTTGTGGTTTGGATTGGTTTGGTTGAGTTTGATTGGATTGTTGGTTTGGTTTGATTTGGATTGGATTTGGATTGGATTTGATTGTTTGGATTGATTTGGATTGGTTTGGATTGGATTTGGATTGGATTTGAGTTGGATTTGGATTGTTTGGATTGGATTTGGATTGATTTGGATTGATTTGGATTGGTTTGGTTTGGATTGGTTTGAGTTGGATTTGATTTGGTTTGGTTGGTTTGGTTGATGTTGGATTGTGTTGTTGTTTGGTTGGATTTGGATTGAGTTTGATTGGTTTGGATTGGTTTGGATTGGTTTGATTGGTTTGGTTGGTTTGAGTTGGTTTGGATTGGTTTGGTTGTTTGGTTGGTTTGGGTTGATTTGGTTGGTTTGGATTGGTTTGGATTGGGATTGTTTGGTTGGTTTGATTGGATTTGGATTTGGATGGTTGGATTTGATTGGATTTGATTGGATTGGTTTGATTGGTTTGATGGATTTGGATTGGTTTGGATTGTTTGATTGAGTTTGGTTGAGTTTGGATTGATTTGGTTGGTTTGATTGGTTTTGGATTGGATTTGGATTTGATTGTTGGTTGGTTTGATTGGTTGGTTGGTTTGGATTGGATTTGGTTTGGTTTGGATTGGTTGATTTGGTTGGTTTGTTGTTTGGATTGGTTTGGATTGGTTTGATTGGTTTGGATTTGTGGTTTGGTTTGGATTGGGTTTGGATTGTTTGATTGGATTTGATGGTTTGTTGATTGTTGATTTGGTTGGTGATTGGTTTGGTTCGATTTTGGATTGGTTTGGTTTGGATTGGTTTGGATTGTTTGATTGGTTGGTGATGTGGATTATGGATTTGGGTTTGGTTTGGAGATTTGGGATTGATTGTTTGTTGGATTTGGATTGGTTTGGATTGGATTTGGATTGAGTTTGGTTGATTTGGATTGGTTTGGATTGAGTTTGGATTGATTTGGATTGGATTTTGATTGATTTGGATTGGATTTGTTGATTTGATTGTTTGGTTTGATTGGTTTGATTTGGATTGAGTTGTTGATTTGGATTGGTTTGGATTGGTTTGGATTGGTTTGGATTGTTGATTGATTTGATTGGATTTGGTTGTTTGTTGATTGGTTGATTTGGATTTGGTTGTTTGATTGGATTTGTTGTTTGGATTGTTCCGATGGGCTGATGCCTGGACTTGGTGATCTGCGATGCTGGACCTGACGTCTGCGACTGATGGATTACTGGACTGACTGGCTGCTGACCTGAGATTGGACTCTGCTGGACTGCTGCCGACTGGATCTTGACGCTTACTGGATGGACTGGTTTGCTGGATGATGGTCTGTACTGGCTATAGGATGATTTGCTGATGAGGTCTGTGCATCGACTGTCGGCTGATGCGACTCTGGATTCTGGATCTGGATTTTGGATGTGGCGTTTGGATGACTGGATGACTTGGTCGACCTGCTGGATTATGTGGACTGATGGTCTGACCGATTGACGATTGGCGTCTGTCTCGACTGCTCTGGACTCTGATGACTGCTCGCTGACGATCTCTGGATCTGACTGATTGTCGATGACTGACTCGATGTTGGTGACTGACGCCTGGGCTGCTGATCTGATGATTGCTGTTCTGACGATCCTGGATTTGTGACTTAGATGCTGCCGGTTGGACGTCTCGACGACTACTGCCGATGGCCGATCTGACGGACCGTTGAGACCTGGATCTGGATACTTGATGATGCTGGCTGTCTGGATCTCCGAGACTGATACTGACTGACTGACTGACTCGACCGTTGTGGATTTGGGATCTGTGGTCGGACTGATCTGAGGATGTGGATTGACTGATTGATGGACTTGATGCTGATGATCTGGATTTGTGATTGGTGGACCTCTGGTCTGCTGATGGACTTCTGGATTTGGATCGCTGGATGGTCTGGACTGATCTCTGGATCTGATGGATCTGAGTGACTGGATCGGGATGCTGTGGATGATTGGGACTATGGGACTGTTGGACTCTAGGATTGTGGTCTGGTGTTGATGACACGTACTGGATTGTGGATGGACTGGATTTGCGTTGGATTATTGGTTTGATTTGGATTGTTTGGATTGTTTGGTTGTTTGGATTGGTTTGATTGGGATTTGGATTGATTTGGATTGGATTTGGATTGGATTTGGATTGGATTGGTTGGATTGATTTGATTGGATTTGGATTGATTTGATTGATTGTTTGTTGATTGTTTGGATTGGTTTGATTGGTTTGGATTGGTTTGGATTGGTTTGGATTGGTTTGGATTGAGTTTGGTTGATTTGATTGATTTGATTGGTTTGGTTTGGATTTGGATTGGTTTGAGGTTGAGTTTGGTTGGTTTGGATTGGATTAGGGATTGGTTGGATTGGATTGTTTGGATTGGGTTTGGATTGTTGGAGTGTTTGGATTGGGTTTGGATTGTATTGGTTGGATTGGATTTGAGTTTGGATTTGATTAGATTTGGAATTGGATTTGGATTTGATTTGGATTGGTTTGGATTGATTTGGATTGATTTGGATTGGATTTGGTTGATGTTGGATTGATTTGAGTTGTTTTGGGTTGGATTGAGTTTGATTGGATTTGGATTGGATTTGGATTGTTTGGTTGGATTTGGATTGGTTGGATTGGTTTGGATTGGATTTGGATTGGATTTTTGGATTGGATTTGAGGTTGAGTTTTGGATTGTTTTGGATTGGATTTGAGTTGGATTTGGATTGAGTTTGATTGGTTGGGATTTGATTGGATTGATTGATTTGATTGGATTTGATTGTTTGGTTGATTTTGGTTGATTGTTGGATTGGTTGGATTTGTGTTTGTTGTTTGGTTGGTTTGGATTGGTTTGATTGGTGATTGGTGATTGTTTGATTGTGTTTGGATTGATTGTTTGATTGTTTGATTGGATTTGGATTGATTTGGATTGATTGATTGATTTGGATTGGATTTGATTGGATTTGGATTGGTTTGATTGGTTTGTTGGATTTGTTGTTTGGATTGGATTTGATTGGATTTGGAGTTTGGATTTGGATTGGATTTGGGATTGGATTTGGTTGTTTTGGATTGGTTTGGATTGGTTTGATTGATTGGATTTGGATTTGATTGGTTTGGATTGGATTTGGATTTGTTTGGATTGAGTTTGGATTGAGTTTGGATTGATTTGGTTGGTTTGGATTGGTTTGGATTGGTTTGGATTGGATTTGGATTGATTTGATTGGTTTGGATTCGTTTGGATTGGTTTGATTGGGATTTGGATTGGATTTGATTGATTTGGTTGTTGTTTGATTGTTTGATTGATTTGGATTGGTTTGGATTGTTTGGATTGGTTTGGATTGGTTTGGATTGGTTTGGTTGGTTTGGATTGGATTTGGATTTGTTGATTTGATTGGATTTGGATGATTTGGATTGATTGGATTGGATTGTTTGATTGATTGTTGTTGGATTGGTTTGGATTGATTGATTCGTTTGGATTTGGTTGGATTGGTTTGGATTGATTTGGATTGTTTGTTGATTTGTTGATTGTGGATTGGATTGGTTTGATGGATTTGGATTGTTTGGATTGGATTTGATTGGTTGATTGGTTTGGATTGGTTTGATGGATTTGGATTGTTTGGATTGGATTGTTGGATTGTTTGATTGGATTTGGATTGGTTTGGATTGTTGATTTGATTGGTTTGGATTGATTTGGATTGGTTTGGATTGGTTTGGATTGATTTGATGGATTTGGGGATTGATTTGGATTGTTTGGTTGATTTGGATTTGGATTGGTTTGGTTGTTGGATGATTTGGTTGGTTTGTGATTTGGATTGTGGATTGGGGATTGGTTTGTGATTTGGATTGAGTTTGGATTGGATTTGGATTGATTGATTGATTTGGTTGATTTGATTGGTTTGGTTGATTTGGATTGGTTTGGATTGGTTTTGATTGGTTTGATTGATTTGATTGATTTGATTGGTTTGTTGTGATTTGGATTTTGGATTTGATTGGTTTGGTTGGTTTGGATTGAGTTTGGATTGATTTGGATTGGTTTGGATTGGTTTGGATTGGATTTGGATTGGTTTGATTGGTTGATTGGATTTGATTTGGATTGTTGGATTGGATTGGATTGTTGGATTGTTTGGATTGGATTTGGTTGATTTGGATTGTTTGGATTGGTTGGATTGTTTGGATTGGTTTGGATTGGTGTTGGATTGGTTTGATTGATTTGGTTGGATTTGGTTGGTTTGATTGGATTTGGATTGGTTTGATTGGTTTGGTTGAGTTTGGATTGGTTTGGATTGGGTTTGGATTGGAGTTTGGATTGGTTTGTTGTTTGGTTTGGATTTGGTTTGATTGGTTTGGTTGGTTTGGATTGGTTTGGATTGGTTTGATTGGATTTGGATTGATTTGGATTGGTTTGGATTGTTTGGATTGGTTTGGATTGGATTTGATTGGATTTGATTGATTTGGATTGGTTTGGATTGGATTTGGTTGGATTTGATTGATTTTGGATTGGTTTGGATGATTTGATTGTTTGATTGATTTGTTGATTTGGATTATTGAGTTTGGATTTATTGGATTTGGATTGGATTTGGTTGGTTTGGATTGGATTTGGATTGGTTTTGGATTGGATTTTGGATTGGATTTGGATTGGATGGTTTGGATTGGATTTGGATTAGATTTTGGATTGGATTTGGATTTGGATTTGGTTGAGTTTGGATTGGTTTGGATTGATTGATTTAATTTGGATTTGGTATTTGGATTGATTTGGATTGATTTGGATTGTTTGATTGAGTTTGGATTGGTTTGGATTGGTTTGGATTGGTTTGGTTTTGGATTGTTTTGAGTTTGGATTGGTTGGATTGAGTTTGGATTGGATTTGGATTGGTTTGGATTGGATTGGTTTGGATTGGATTTGGATTGGGTTTGGATGGGTTTGGATTGGTTTGGATTGGATTTGGATTGGATTTGGATTGGATTTGGATTGGTTTGTGTGGTTGGATTTGGAGTTGGATTTGGTTGATTTGACTGGATTTGATTGATTTTGGATTGGTTTGGATTGATTTGATTGGTTGGATTGATTTGATTGATTTGATTGATTGGATTTGGTTGGATTTGATTTCTTGGATTGATCGATTGGATTGATTGGATTGATTTGGATTGGTTTGGATTGATTTGGATTGGTTTGGATTGGTTTGATTGTTGGTTGTTTGGATTGAGTTTGGATTGTTGATTCGATTTGGATTGGTTTGGATTGTTTGGTTGTTTGGTTGACTTGGATTGGTTTGGATTGATTTGGATTGATTTTGGATTGAGTTTGTTGATTGATTTGGTTGATTTGATTTTGAGTTGTTTGGATTGATTTGGATTGATTTGATTGGTTGATTTGGATTGGTTTGGATTGGATTTGGATTTGGATTGAGTTTGGATTTGGATTGATTTGATTGATTGGTTGATTGATTTGGATTTGGATTTTTGATTTTGAGTTTGGATTGTTTGGATTGGATTTGGATTGGTTTGGATTGTTTGATTGGATTTGTTGATTGATTGTGTTGATTTGGATTTGGATGTTTGGATTTGATTTGGATGTTGATGTTTGGATTGGAGTTTGGATTTTTTGCTTGGTTGGAGTTTGGATTGGATTTGATTGGATTTGGATTGATGGATTGGATTTGGATTGATGTTTGGATTGGATTTGGAGTTGGATTTGGATTGGTGTTGATTGGATTGATTTGATTGGATTGAGTTGGATTTGGATTGATTTGATTGATTCTGGATTGGATTGGATTGAGATTGATGATTGGATGATGGATGGAGATGGATTGGATGTGATTGTGTGGATTGGTGATTGGTGGATTTGATGATTGATGGTGTTGGATTTGTGGATTGGATGGATTGGATGATTGATGGATGGGATGGATTGGATGGTGATGGTGGATGTATGATGTGGATGTTGATGGATGATGTGGATGGATTGGATGATGGATGATTGAGATGGATGATGATGATGATGGATTGGATGATGATTGATTGGATGTGATCTGATTGTGGTTTGGATTGATGTGATTGTGATGGTGTGGATGTGGATCTGTGATTGGTGATTGTGATTGGACTGTCTGCTGACTGACTGGTTGATGGATTGATTGATGTTGATGTTGGATTGTGATTGGATTGATGATGATTGACGATTGGATTTGATGATTGATGATTGGATTGAGTTTGGATTGATTTGGATTGATTGATTGGATTTGATTGGATTTGAGATTTGGATTGATTTTACTGGATTGGATTGATTTGGAATTGATTTGGATTGATTTGGATTGGATTTGGATTGGTTTGGATTGTATTTGGATTGGATTGATTGATTTGGATTGATTTGGATTGGTTTGATTGGGGTTTGGATTGATTTGGATTTGGATTTGATTGGATTTGGATTGGTTTGAGTTGGATTGTAGATTGGATTTGGATTGATTTGATTGATTTGGATTGATTTGGATTTACTGGATTTGATTGATTCTGGATTGGATTTGGATTGATTTGGATTGATTTGGTATTGATTGGATTGATTTGGGATTGAGTTTTACTGATTTGATTAATTGATTGATTTGATTGATTTGATTGGATTGATTGATTTGGATTGGATTTGATTGATCTGGATTGGATTTGATTGGATTTGGATTGATTGATTGGATTTGATTGGATTTGATTGGTTGATTTGATTGGATCTTTTGATTTGGATTATTGATTGGATTGGTTGGATTTGGATTTGGATTGATTTGGATCTGATTGGTTGACTTGGATTTGATTGGATTTTGATTGGATTTGGATTGATTTGGATTTGATTTGGATCTGGATTTGATTGATTTGATTGATTTGGATTGATTTGATTGATTTTGGATTGGATTTGGATTGATTTCTTGGATTGGATTGATCTGGATTTGGATTGGATTTGGATTGATTTGATTGATTTGATTGATTTGGATTGGATTTGATTGATTTGATTGATTTGGATTGATTTGATTGGATTTGATTGATTTGGATTGGATTTGATTGGATTTGGATTGATTTGGATTGGATTTGCATTTGGATTGATTTGGATTGGATTTGGATTGGATTTGATTGGATTTGGATTGGATTTGGATTGATTGGATTGATTTGGATTGATTTGGATTGGATTTGATTGGATTCGATTGATTGGATTTGATTGATTTGATTGATTTGATGATTTGGATTGGATTTGATTTGAATTGATTTGGATTATAACTTATTAATTTGGTTACAAATGATATATGCCTTCAGTATGTTTTATTTTCCTGCTACAAAAAAAGACAGAATCACTGTCTTCGACCATAGGTCGTCAGACTGAACACTTAACATCTAGCATGAGGACAGGAATTTAATAACACCCAGTAGACCAGTGAGAACTTTCTGTTTAAAAGTTTTCTTCTTAACGGGGCGAGAATCGAACCCACTCCAGAATACGTTCAGACGATTGACGTCATAGCCGCACGGCCACGAAGCCCACAACGTGACCTAATGAACAACGAAAATCTTATCACAAACATTGATTTGGTAAATCTTAAAATGCTGCATATAAAAGGATGTAGGATGTAGTGATAATGATTAGCTATATGATTATTGACAAAATAACTTCTATTTGTGTCAAAGAAATATATCATACAAGTCAACTAGGTCTATTGCCTTGAGCTGTGAGTGTAGTGAGTCATTGAAAATGTATACACATTCACACATACACATACACACATACAGACATAACCTCAATTCGACGAGCTGAGTCGATTGGAATATGAAATTGACCCTCATATAAAATTTGGTTTTTGAGCATATTATAGCCTTTATCACTTAGTGTACGAGAAAGGCAAAATGGGTATGTAAAGAGAGAAACATATGAACATGATGAGCTCGCGTCCGAGCTTGAGGCTGGGCGACGGAAATGAGCTTAGTGAGTCAATCTATTGACGAAATTTCATTGAACTGCCGTGATTCCTTCTATTAGAATCAGAATTGTATTTAGATTCTCTTCCGGCTGAACAGTATACGACATATAAGTCCACTTGGTGTTGTGTTAACGTCTGTCCGTGTCTAATGTAGGCGTTTTTTTAAAATGGAATCATTTGTTTGAGAAACACATATCCATTTTAAATTTCGAGAAAAAAAAAAACTGTTTTAAACATTTTTTCGATTTCTTCGATACAGATCAATCACTCAACATCAACACTAATTCTCAGCTCTGGAACTCTATAATTTGGTTTGTTTAATGATATCTGCATGATATCCATTGCAAAACAAAAGAAAAGTTGTTAACAAAACGGATTCGTTTTTCTTTGTTTTGAATGGATATCATACGTGGTGACATTAACAATTCCCATAAACAACTGAGATGGAAAAATCGTGAATTCATTCAATTCGATTGTATTGAAAACCCTAGTATGAGCATCCAACCGTTGGAGTTTTGAGAAGGCATTCCATGCCAAACAATTAACACTGAGCACCCAAACGTATGTAACTGGTCACATGGGAAAATTTCCTCCGGAATTCGCTATGAACTACGAACCTCAAAAAATCCGCAGGCGCTTGGAGAAAAGCTGACGCTTTAGTGTTCCGGCACAAAGCCGTATGTAGCAGTGCAAATAACTCTGGAAAAAGGCCACCACTGTGTTTCCCGGCAGTGCATTCCCGTGAAGGGATGAAAGAAAACCTCAAAGGCCTAAACCCTCCATCGCAAGGCGGAATGAAGTAAACGGCAGCCCAGCCGTAGGCAGTTATGGTGTGCAATGGCATAAAAAGCACAAGCGCTGAATTCACTGTTCGCTCAACCGACGATGAATGAGCTTTACTTTTGATTGTTTGAACTTCTGGTTTGTCTTCCGTGGATTGCAGGCCTGTTTGATCTTTCTACCAGGTATGGTTCGTAAAAAGTTAATTGCAGCGGAAAACGAGGAATTTGCTGCTGCCCCAGTGCACGAAGAACAACTTTCATATCACAACATTTCCAAACTCACCTGGACAATGCAGGGGAACTTCAGAAATAAAGCTTGGAAAATCCTTCGGGTCTATTGGTTGACTGAACATATTTTTGGACCGGTACCAGTTATGCACAGTACCTATTATCATACGCGACCTAAATTATGTTTTTAGAGTGCACAACTTTTATGCAAGAGATGCAATACAGTATTGATCCGATTTTGTATACCCCAATTTTCTACGCATTCTACCCGTTTTATCACGACACGATTGTATCATGTTTTCGACCCGATTTTGTCAGCCCAAAATTTTATTAAAAAATCCGCAAACAGCAATGATTTTCATGAAACAAATATGTCCGTCCGTCGTTTATTATTTCTTAGTACCTGTTAAGAATTTTGTAAGGCTTTTCGACAAAAATTACGTTAAGAAAATTATTTTGAGCTTTTTAGTGGAATGTTTTCACGATATAAGACGAGTTTAATTTATTCCACTGAATTGTTTGAAGATACGATTTCGACTCAAAGTAAGCAGTCTCAGTGTCTCGTATCTGACCGAGTCAGCAAGTACGAGACACTGAGAATGACCTACTTGAGTCAAGATCAAAAGTACAATTAAGTGTGAATTAAATGGATTGTAAATGTCTTATGAAAGAAAAATACGTGTTCCTTTCACGTTTTCTGATTTTCAGGCATAAACGATACATATTTTAAAACAAATTTAAAATTGAAAATAAAATTTTTCGATTTTGTCGCATTTGCTATTTGATTCCCAAGATTAACCAGGTTTTTTCTAGTATTTTCAGCCCAGGCTGGCTCGTCTCGTCCCAGGGGTGATCAATTCGGATTCTACTGTACATTAAATAATTCCAAACGCGAAGCAAATAATTAACATTGTGAGCATTTAAAATTACACGAAACATTTCCAATGTACTAATAGCCTATTAAAACTACTATTTTGAACTTAATCATTTACCGTCATTGTGTCTGCATACAGTTCGGTCTAAGAAAACCGTAGTAACTATGGCAAAGCGATCAGACTACAGCGATTGCGGTTCAGGACCATTATGATTATGGAACAACATGGAACGTAAACCATTTCTATAATGGTTCGCCTATCGTTCTCAATTAAGACCCCACATATATGGGTCTCTTCAGTCATAATTACTCACTACATTTGATTTGGGCTTGGGCGTGAAACAATATTTAAGACAAACTTCAAATGTAAGAAACATTGCTTGTTGAGCTGGGAAAGTGGAACTTAAGTAAACATAATATACTGAATATCATCTCCCAATCCGCATCGGATTTTTCTTGCTGCTGAGAATGCCTCTCTGGTTCTATCGAAGTTGGACGAATGGTTCCAAGAGCGTCGAAAATCATTCTCAAGTACTTGCTCTTAATCCCTTCAGATTCATAGTAGAAGAATTATTCACGGATTGCTTGCAAGGATCCTGGCGTCTTTGTTCTGCTACAGTCTCTTTACGAGTTGGTATTTTACCGATGAACCGGATAAATCACCCATAGAGGCATCTTCTTCGTACCGATCGTCAGGTGTGGTCGTTGTCTCTGCTTTAACGATCGCATCAGAATGATCAATAGCTCCGGATTTTTTGAAGAATAAGCCAAAATCGTGTCTGATTAATTACTTTAGGTGGGATAATTTAAAACCCAAATTAATCCACTAGCGGTGACGATGCCTTTCTCGATTAAATCAAGAATATACTGAGGTGGTAACTTCGTTTTTCCAATTCCTATCTACCAAAAATGTTAGGCAATTTTGTTTTCTGTAAATAAGCATAATACATTATGTTATAATCAGTTATAACGATCGTGAAACTTTCTTTCATCCATTTTGACAAAGAATTTATAATAAAATTATTTCAAGTATTATTATTTGTAACATATTGATAATATAAGTGACTAACTGGTCGGGTTGTATAAACATCAGGGTCTCCAAGATTCCAAGACTAAGGTTCGATTTCGGAGTGAAATGTACACGTACATTTTGAAAATTAGTAATAATTCTCAAGGCCGACTTGAATATGACGTTATATACATTGAGGATTATTCAACCAACGACACCCACTTCGCCATGGCAACGATGCCATTTTGAACGATTCCTAAATATAAATAGAAGACTAACAAAACCGCATACATAATATAAATGGAAATAATGAGATGTATAAAACGAAAACTATATCATCGTCCGTTATGCCTAACGTCAATTATGCCTTACGTACTTATGCCTAACGTCCTTATGCCTAACGTACTTATGCCTAACGTCGCGGACCCCTAGAAATGATATTTCTACGTTTTTTGGAAAAACGAACAACTTTGCCATGTTTTCGTCTCAAAAGTAGCAAATTTATATATCGTTACAAGGCTCTTCAACAGATCTATGCAATAGGCTTGATAAAGTAATAATAGCTCCGTCTAGAATTTAGTTTTTAGTAGTTTCGTAAAAGCATATTTTACGCAATATTTAACGAACAAAACAGTTTAGTACCCCGCCATACCCCGCAGTAAAACATCATGCACTACACTATTGAACTATTGAGCTATAAGGACCAAATTCTGCCCAAATTCACCATTTTGTGAGATACATGAATTTAAAAATTGCTAATTTTTGCCTTTCTCGGGTACTAAGTAGAAGCTATATGATCGCTCTAAAAGCATTTAAAAAAAGCCCAAACACTCATAGTGTTGTATACCGATCGACTCAGTTCGAAGAATTAAGGTGATGTCTGTGTGTACGTGTGTGTGTGAATGTCTGTATGTGTGTGAGCAAAAATGGTCTAAACTCTTTTTTAAGCACTTACTCTAAACCGATTTACTCGCAACAAGTTTCATTCGTCAGAGAACGTTGGTCCATTGTTCCCTATTAAAAATAGGCTGGATCGGACTATGGGCTCAAAAGTTATGGTCAAAATACATTTTCTTATAATGTACGAGAAAGACAACATTACCGCTAGGGGGATTAATCAGGTGTTTTGGTAAACTTCTTATTTTTCAATTTTAATCTGAGTTACTCAATAATGCCACTTTAATTGAATTTGGTGACGAACACAATTTACATAACATTTTAAGGGGGAGAGATATACCTTAATGTTGCGCATAATTCAAGAAAAAAATCATTTATCATATAAAAAGCGTTACGCAGTGAGAAGGGAAGTTGTTAAAAAATTACAATTTTGGCATTACTACATTAAAGGAGCGAATCATAGATTTAACCATAACGTGTCATAACGTGTTGGATGAGTAGTGTGTTGAATAACTCCTTGCCACAATACCTTTTTATAATTATGAAAGAAATCTTAATTAAATATCAAATAAATGGAATTCCATTTCGTTGATATAACAATATGACGCTAAATTAATCTGTTCTACCCTCCTTTGTTGGTTTAGTAAGTTCTACTCAGTGAATTTTCAACACCAGAAGCTAATAGTGCTTTTTTGAGAATTTTAGGAAATCTGCGTTGCGTCCATTTGTCTGTGACGCGAGTATACAGTTTATATGACCATTGGTATTTTATCCAGCATCAAACAGGCTTATTGCAAGCCAAAAAGTGACCAAATTCCGTTGGTTTTGTAGAATATGACAAAAATCGATACTATGCCGAAAATTGGCTCCACACCCCATTGAAGCCTCAGAAAAAATTTTGTATTTTTCCCATGGAATATTTCGATTTATCTTTGGAAAATTCTTTTTTTATAATTGCAATTTTTGCTTTTAAATGTGCCGAACTCGGTTAAATTTTAATCGAGTTTTTATCTGCTGAACGCTCGATTGTCTGCTCGGTTCAAAAGTTAACAACCGAGCAGTCGTTAAACTTTTCAGCAAGCCCTTTTTGTGTTTTTATTACTACCGAGAAAACTCGGTTCATAAAAAAACATCGGTTGCTCAATTTTCTTCAAATTCTACCGAAAGATGTTAAATAAACCGAGAGTTCGGGAGCAATAACGTAATTCGGTTCCCATGATCACGCACAAATATGCAGCAGTTCATAATAAAAAGTAAATAGGCTCTTCGCAATCAATTGTCAATATTATTTTTATTCAGTACAATTGATGAACGAAATTTTACATAAAATTTATCAACATCCAGCTGACGCTCACGTTATTCAATGGATTTTTCATCTTGATCTCCATATTAAAATCAGTTTTCTAAGTTCGTTGTTTTAAAAATCGTTGCATGAAAACTGTAGGAAAGAACTTGCGATAAAAAGAAATGGCTGACAGTTTCCTCGACCTTATTTAACTGATGCGTCAACCGAGTTTCCCGGTTTCGATATACGTTGAAACTGTTTGAAACCGAATAGGGTTTCTTACCCCATTCCCGGCCTAACATGCATACGACTGCATTATTTAATTGATATTTATGACAGGAAGCAACTTTTCCTAAATTTCGTGTGCCGTGCAATACTGTAATGGGGTTCACTTCTGTTTAAAAATAGCTTTTCTTGGTAAACATCGTTTGAAAAAGCTTCTATTTGATTTAAATTAACGAGGTCCAGCACTAATTTCAGTCATAGCGATTTCATTTCCGACCCACTTCCAACCCGGTTCCCGGCCTAAGCAAAATTTTGCTCAATCTCTCAACATCTTACTCTCATTTTCTCTCGGGACGGAAAAATTCGAAGTAAACAAAAATATGCACGTTCAACGCCGACATGATGCCAGATGGTATTATTTATAATAATTTTTATTTGGTTGAAAAGATATATTCACTCATCCAAATTACTTCCAAACGCTTAAAAACTATATTTTTTCACTTTTTGAAATCGATAGAATTATAAATAACAAGATAGCGTCAACGTATTAGATAGTTTTCCTATGAACGATGAAGGATTTTTTTCATACTAAAAAAGACTCCTGGCCTTTTGGCAGCACGGTGCGGCTAGAAGTTCTTATGCCGAGGTGAAATTTTCTTCGGTTTGAGGATACATTTTTAAATGTATTCTAATATGTTTATATTAGTTCAAGTGAAACGAACAAATAGAAAAGATTAAACTGCGTGAGTTTAGAATTATTATGTGGTGATTAACAGATTGAAGCAATGATTGTATCGAGAACTGTGACGATTTTCAGGTAGTTGTTTATATGAAAATACCGTTTTGTAAAAGTGGAAAGATTCACTCCGGCTCAGTGGTGTAGCGACGGAGAGCGTTTGTTCGGAATGTACATTTTTATTTTCTATAATTGGACCAATTAGGAGTGAAATAAATGGTTGAGAAATATTGAATATTGTGAGGCATTCCACGGGGGCATGTCAGTCGATCCTGAGCGACCATTTCGAAAATATTTGAAACTCTGCACAGTTTTTCAATTTCATCTAAATCGTCATTTTTCGATATCAAATCTTCATATTGAGTCACGACTAACTTTTCAAAAGGGTGTATGTGAAAATGGTTCAAAAATATTTAAAAAGCTGCACAACAAAAACGGAATGTTCGATTGTTATTATTTTTTCAGCAAAGTTAGACAACTAAATGGTGATTCTTAAGAAAATGTGCACAGTAAAAAAAAATTTTTGCCTTTTAAAAATATCATTTTTGTCACAAAACTCAAATATCTCAAAACCCTATCTTTTTCGAACGTAATTTTTTAGGAAAACGGTCCATTATATTAGCTATCTACCATAAAAATTTGGAGATGGTAAACTAATAAACAAAAAGTTATGACATTTCAAACATTTCACAATTTTCACATTTAGTAAAAAAAAATTTTTTTCTGTGTAAGTTATTTCGAGAATTGCAGTTTGATGCAGATTTTATTGTCAAGGGACGTGATTTAAACAAGTTGTTTTCATGATATTTGATTTAATTATTCATAGCATATATAAGAAACTTAGACACGATCCAGTGTTGTGATCAAAAGTATTGATAGTGTCATAATTTTCATTGCACGTGACTGGCGAAAAATTCTTTCAATAGTGTTGAAACCTGTTGATAATAACGTTGATAGAAACATATCAGAAATGTTATTTTTAAGACAAAAGCTGCAAAATCAAAGATTTATATTCACGTGTACGTCTATAGTATTAGGACCTGATGATGTGGAAAATACAGACTACGATGAGGTAATTATAAATATGAAGGAAAGGTTCTCGAATGCAGCCACGACAAGGAAAGAAAAATTATTGATTTTGTCGATGCTGCCAAGTTCGTGGTCTATTCAGGATGCCATTGATGAGTTCAAAACCAATAGAAATACAGTAAAAGAGGCAAAACAATTGAAGAATAACTGTCTTTCAACCAAAAATACTAGGTCTAGTACTGCATTAACAGATGAGACAAAAGAAATAGTAGTTCAATATTTTGAAGATGATGAAGTAAGTCGAGCTATGCCTGGTCAAAAAGATTATGTATCAGTAAAAAAAGATGGAAAGCGTCAAGCAATCCAAAAACGATTAATGATGACGACTTTGAAAGAAGCGTACACACGCTTCAAGGAAATTCACGATAATATTAAAATAGGTTTTTCCTCATTTGCAAGCCTTCGGCCAAGGCAAGCTTCTTTCCAATTCAGGAACACATAATGTGTGTGTGTGCACAACCCATGAGAATATTAATCTTATTTTACATAGTTTGAAAAGAATCAATTTAACAAAGGATATTAAAATGTTAACTGGTAGTCTTTTGTGTGAAAATACAACATCAAATTGCTATCTACGATCTTGTTCGGATTGTCCAGATTCTTCATCATTGGAAAATACTTTATTCGCTGAGTTTCAAGTGAAAAGTCTGGAATTTCAAACCTTGCACCCTTTGTCCCAGAAGCTCCCCTGAAAATTTCAGCTCATTCGGTCCAGTGGTTGGCGTGCGCAAATGGCTCAAACTTTGTATGGGAATAGTGATCCAAATGTATGGGGAAACGCAACCGTTTCAGTTTTTTGCTTCTAGGTGGCGCTGTAGTCGACGGATTCCTGTTGTGGACAAAATGTAGAACCTTTTTTATATAAGGAAGCGACTGGTGAAGGATGTAAATCCCTTTGAAATTGGCCAAGTTATAAGCATCCAAAGTCGAGGGTGTCGAGCGTGTCTCCCAGGGGTGTTTAAAATGAGAGCAACGTACCACCGACCATTGCGGCGGCGATGCAGGCGTATTCGGTGCCGTGCGAAATTAAATGCATGATTATCACGCAATCTCGCGAATTTTTATCCGATTGGTAAATACTTTCCGTGCTCTGTACAGTAGTGTAGCTAGAGAGAGAGAGGGTGACTTACCACTGAAGCCAACGAGCTGAAGTTTTTAAGGGGAGACAAAATTCATGAAATATTTGTAACGAGTTGTTTTCGAACATCGTGATGGCCGTTGCATCAATTTTAGAACGAATTTTAGATATAATCGTTACAGACAGAGGGACAGAAGGACAGAAAGACAGAGAGACCTGGGATATTATATAAGTTATATATTTTTCAAACAACAGTTTTAATGTTTATAGCATAATTTATTAACTTTATAAAACTACAAAGTTATCAACAAACAACACTTATACCTATATTAATTATTTATTTCAACTGCTAGGCCTTCCTTTATAACAGAGCGAGTGGAATCTGGAAAATTTTGCCTATGCTGTTGAACAACTTTGAGAAGATATTGAAGCTGTTCTTCATTTTTTGTCAGTTTTCCACAAAAATCTTGAACTAGTTTAACTCCTCTCTCAGTACAGTCATTCACTACCAAAAATGAATTAATTTAATTTCTACTTTCAACAAATTCTTCCAATTCATCCCATATACTAGGATCTTCTTTGAGAAAATTTGCAGATACTCCTGAAATTTCAAAAAAATTCATCGTATTTTGAGAAACAAAATCCGAAAGCGTGCAAGAAGTCAACTTATCGATCGTAGATATTTTCAATTTTATTTTTCTTACTTCATCACCCTTACAAGATTTTAAATTGTGTTCCATTTCTTTTCTCTCACCAGTAGACATTTCTGGGCCGAAAAAAGCCAGAGCGACTAGTTCTTCACTCAAGTACCATAGAAGATTTGCAAATCTTGAAGCCGCAGCCATATACACATTGATCAGGAAAAGCATCTCGTAAAGTTATCAATTTTTTTTGCCAGGTTTAGATCATTTCGTGCTGCTAATGAGGGTAAAGGAGCTCTAAACCAAGACCAAATGTAAACTCGTAAAATAAAAGCACACATTACTGGAATTTTTCGCCTTTCATCATCGGTTATGTCAAATTGGCCTCTAAACAGCCATATTTTAAGACAATATATTGCTTTCGCCATCCATATATACCGCCATAAAAATACTTGAAGAAGGGCCTTTTGAAGGAAATAGTTTTTCCCAAGCTGCTGTCATCAAAACTTCGACAAGATGATGCCTACACGTCAGCCATAAAAGATCTCTGCCAATTCGCTTCTCGATTAGGGTACAAGCGCCTTTTTTGATTCCTGTATTTGCTTCTGTTGTATCAAATCCCATTGCACAGATGCGATCGCTTAGTTCCCATGCATTCATCAATTTGCAAACTTCGTTCGCCTGTCTTTCACCAGTTCCAGAAGACAATTTTGGGACTCCAGGCAGCTGAACATTTGCTCCAGAAGATACCAAAACTGGCAATCTTTTTACTTTGTCAGTACCTGAAAAGAAAAAAAAATCAGATAGATTCTTAAAAAAAAAGTTAAAAATATGTTACAAATAGCTTCTTTAAAAAAAAAAACAAATATTACCAAATGTAATCTAAAATTGCAGGAAAGAAATTTCAAATAACAAAAAAAAACCTATCGATTACTTAAAATCATGCTTAGTTAGAAGATATCCAAAAATCATAACACAGAATAACACATTTCAATGCTATAAAAAATACTCAAATATATTACCTGTGAGATCTTGAAGCAGCTTTTCATCCCAATGTACAACAAGTGGTCCATTTGGATCAAAATTGCTTTGGATATTTTGAGCAATCTCTTCGCGATATTCTGCACGGTCCCTTGAGATTGTTCGTCAGCTAACGGTAAAATCGTCTGAAAAATAGAAAAAGTTAATAAAGATTTTGTTTTAGTTACAAGATACTATCAATATAATAAAATTAAACTCAAGGAGAAAGAACAATACAATAAAAGTACTGTTAAGGAGAACTTACCTAAGTTTAGTCCAGTACTTGTTAAAACCGCAGAAATAACATACATTGCATTTCGGTCGCTTAGTCCAATACGGTCCAGGGTGGCAGCTAGTATAGGAGTCATTATTTTTGATTTACTTCGCTCGGAAAACGTTCTACTAGTGGAGGGTTTCTCATCTGGAAGCAAGACGTCAAAATATTGACGTATAGTAGAAGTTACCATCTTATTTGATTATATTCTTACCTCCTCCATCAATAGTAAAACGCTGGTAGCTGATTGAGATTCCATGAAAGGCTCTGGTTCCGTTGTTGGTTTTTCTTCGATTTTGCCTTTTTTAACTCTCGCAAAGGCAGATCCAGGCCTTCCAACTTCCCTTTGCAGAATAAGGAACTGTTTATCCTTATCGTTTTTAATCAAATTTAATGCATTTCGTCGAGCAATGTCAAACAATCGATGCAAATTATTAATGAAACTAGACTCTTGCTCTTTCTGTTTATTTCACGCAAGAGAAGATTTGTTGATAATTGTTCGCATTTTGTTGAATAATTTTAGGAGCTTAACAACAGCATTGTAGTGTTGCATTAGAGGAATTCTATATTTCTCCCAAAAAAATTGAAGTTCAGTTACTACAGTTTTAGCAGCTGGTTTTATACTCAAGTGTTGATTTTTCATTATAAAACGCATTCGACCAAGCACATCACCGTTTGAAGGCAACTTTACACCTTTAAAACTTTCAATTGGGACAACAAGTGCCATACTTAATTCTTCTTAGATTTTGAATCCATTATCACTTCACAAAAGCAAGAAGCACATTTTTCTTGAAGGGCCAGTGGTTTTGGGGATACAACGATTTGAAGAGTGAAAAATTAGTTACGTTATATCGAGGTATACCTGTAGAAATAAAGAGCTTTTATTTGATTACAACAAATAGGCCTAATGATTTGGGAGTTACAATTTTATGAAAAATTAAAATTCCTGAAATGATCGATAACTATATTGAAATTGATCACCATAAAGGGGAAATAATAAAATGGGTCCAATATTGTTCTATAAGGAACGATCCTACCAAATATAAGGTAATTTTGAGGGATCATATCAATAATGTTGGAACTGGATGGCTGTATATTTTTATTTGAGGCTAAAAAAATAAATGGAAGAAGTACTTAATTTATTTCGTGTATTTACATTCACGCTTCGAAAATTGAATTCAAAACTATAGCATAAACAAAACTTGACCAAACTTTGAGTTCTTCATTTATGTCAATTTTGAGTAAATTTTTTCAGCGTGTTAGCTCGAAGATAAAACGACTCCAGAAAATTGCGAGATTAAACATCGAACAATATCCCGGATGTGTTTTTCTACTAAAAATAAGATTCCCAACCCCCTTGCCCCCCCCCCCTTATTCACCCCCTCCTTCTCTAGCTACACTACTGTACAGAGTATGGAAAGTATTTACCAATCGGATAAAAATTCGCGAGATTGCGTGATAATCATGCATTTAATTTCGCACGGCATCGAATACGCCTGCATCGCCGCCGCAATGGTCGGTGGTACGTTGCTCTCATTTTAAACACCCCTGGGGGACACGCTCGAAACCCTCGACTTTGGATGCTTATAACTTGGCCAATTTCAAAGGGATTTACATCCGGTCTTCACCAGTCACTTCCTTATATAAAAAAGGTTCTACATTTTGTCCACAACAGGTATCCGTCGACTACAGCGCCACCTAGAAGCAAAAAACTGAAACGGTTGCGTTTCCCCATACATTTGGATCACTTTTCCCATACAAACTTTGAGCCATTTGCGCACGCCAACCACTGGACCGAATGAGCTGAAATTTTCAGGGGAGCTTCTGGGACCCCCAAACTGTCATTTAAGGGTGCAAGGTTTGAAATTCAGGATTTCATGCATTTTGGGCCAGTCTAGTGCACACGCATACTCGCCGATGTGCTCAAGGACCGTGGATTCGGCATCGTAGCGCTGCAGGATGTTTGTTGGAAGGGATCAATGGTGCGAACGTTTAGAGGTAATCATACCATCTATCAGAGCTGCGGCAACACACACGAGCTGGGAACAGCTTTCATAGTGATGGGCGATATGCAAAGGCGCGTGATCGGGTGGTGGCCGATCAATGAAAGAATGTGCAGGTTGAGGATCAAAGGATGGTTCTTCAACTTCAGCATAATAAACACTCCGGAAGAACTGATGATGATAAGGACGCAAGTACGACAGCTGCCCAAGCCACGACGTCAAAATCATCGTAGGAGATTTGAACGCTCAGGTTGGCCAAGAGGAGGAGTTTAGACCGACTATTGGAAAGTTCAGCGCTCACCGGCTGACGAACGAAAACGGCCTATGACTAATTGATTTCGCCGCCTCCAAGAATATGGCCATTCGCAGCACCTACTTCCAACACAGCCTCCCGTATCGGTACACCTGGAGATCACCACTGCAGACAGAATCACAAATCGACCACGTTCTGATTGATGGACGGCACTTCTCCGACATTATCGACATCAGGACATATCGTGGCGCTAACATCGACTCTGACCACTATCTGGTGATGGTTAAACTGCGTTCAAAACTATCCGTCATCAACAATGTTCGGTACCGACGACCGCCGCGGTACGACCTAGAGCGACTGAAGCAACCTGATGTCGCCACGGCATACGCGCAGTATCTCGAGGCAGCGTTGCCGGAAGAGAGTGAGCTCGATGGGCCCCTCTTGAGGACTACTGGAATACAGTCAAAGCAGCTATTAAAGACGCAGCGGAGAACAACGACGGGTATATGGGTCGAAGTCGACTGAACGATTGGTTCGAGAAGTGCAGACAGATTCTGGAGGAGAAGGACGCAAGGTACCCGGCAGAACGTGGAACGTTATAGACGGAAGCGGAGACAGCAGACCCGACTTTTTCAGGAGAAGAAACGCCGCCTGGAAGAAGCGGAGTGCTAGGAGATGGAACAGCTGTGCCGTTCTCAAGATACACGCAAGTTCTATCAAAAGCTCAACGCATCCCGCAAAGGCTTCGGATCGCGAGCCGAAATGTGCCGGGATAAGGATGGGAGCATCTTGACGGACGAACGTGTGGTGATCGAAAGGTGGAAGCAGCACTACGAGGAACATCTGAATGGCGCTGAGAGTACAGGCAGTGAAAGTCAAGGCAGCGGAGGAGATGACTACGTCAGTTCAGCGGACGATGGAAGCCAACCAGCCCCCACCTTTAGGGAAGTTAAAGATGCCATTCAACAGCTAAAGACCAATAAAGCAGTTGGTAAGGATGGTTGGGGCCCTCCTTAGCCGTGCGGTAAGACGCGCGGCTACAAAGCAAGACCATGCTGAGGGTGGCTGGGTTCGATTCCCGGTGCCGGTCTAGGCAATTTTCGGATTGGAAATTGTCTCGACTTCCCTGGGCATAAAAGTACAATCGTGCTAGCCTCATGATATATGAATGCAAAAATGGTAACCTGGCTTAGAAACCTCGCAGTTAATAACTGTGGAAATGCTTAGCGAACACTAAGCTGCGAGGCGGCTCTGTCCCAGTGTGGGGATGTAATGCCAATAAGAAGAAGAAGAAGAAGGATGGTATCGGAGCTGAGCTCATCAAGATGGGCCCGGAAAAGCTGGCCACTTGCCTGCACAAACTGATAGTCAGAATCTGGGAAACCGAACAGCTACCGGAGGAGTGGAAGAAAGGGGTTATATGCCCCATCTACAAGAAAGGCGACAAACTGGAGTGTGAGAACTTTCGAGCGATCACCATCCTTAATGCCACCTACAAAGTGATATCCCGGATCATCTTCCGTCGTCTGTCACCATTAGTGAACGAGTTCGTGGGAAGTTATCAAGCCGGCTTCGTTGACGGCCGCTCGACAACGGACAGATCTTTACTGTACGGCAAATCCTTCAAAAATGACGTGAATACCAGGTCCCAACGCACCATCTGTTCGTTGATTTCAAGGCGGCATACGACAGTATAGACCGCGTAGAGCTATGGAAAATTATGGACGAGAACAGCTTCCCTGGGAAGCTCACCAGACTGATCAAAGCAACGGTGGATGGTGTGCAAAACTGTGTGAAGATTTCGGGCGAATACTCCAGTTCGTTCGAATAGCGCCGGGAACTAAGACAAGGTGATGGACTTTCGTGCCTGTTGTTCAACATTGCGCTAGAAGGTGTCATGCGGAGAGCCGGGTGTAACAGCCGGGGTACGGTTTTCAACAGATCCAGTCAATTTATTTGCTTCGCGGATGACATGGACATTGTCGGCCGAACATTTGCAAAGGTGGCAGAACTGTACACCCGCCTGAAACGTGAAGCAACAAAAGTAGGACTGGTGGTGAATGCGTCAAAGACAAAGTACATGCTTGTGGGCGGAACCGAGCGCGACAGGGCCCGCCTGGGAAGCAGTGTTACGATAGACGGGGATACCTTCGAGGTGGTCGAGGAATTCTTCTACCTCGGATCCTTGCTAACGCTTATATAAGACGCTTATAAGACCGGTTGTCCTCTACGGACATGAAACATGGACAATGCTCGAGGAGGACTTGCAAGCACTCGGAGTATTCGAGAGACGGGTGCTTAGGACCATCTTTGGAAGACGGTGTGTAGCGGCGAAGAATGAACCATGAGCTCGCCCAACTCTACGGCGAACCCAGTATCCAGAAGGTAGCTAAAGCCGGAAGGGTACGATGGGCAGGACATGTTGCAAGAATGCCGGACAGCAACCCTGCAAAGATGGTGTTCGCTTCCGATCCGGCAGGTACGAGACGGCGTGGAGCGCAGCGAGCGAGATGGGCAGACCAGGTGCAGAACGACTTGGCGAGCGTGGGGCGTATCCGAGGATGGAGAGATGCGGCCTCGAACCGTGCATTGTGGCGTCAAATTGTTGATTCAGTGTTATCTGTTTAGATGTTAACTAAATAAATGAAATGAAAATCGAGGGTAGACAAAATCGGGGAGTGACAAAATCGGGTTGACACTGTATATGCTAGTCGTTTGTTCGGTTCTTTATTAGTGAACCGATCTGCCCGGTTAAAAAATACAACCGAAGTCGGTAATAATTTCTAGGTGTGTATGTTTGTTTTGTGGAAAATCCTTAATTGTTTATGGAAATGTTGCATTATCTGTGGAAATTTGACATTTATTTATTGCAAATACCCTTGGCAAAGTTCTAATTTTTATGGGGAATTTCTAATTCTTCATGGAAATTTTATTTTGCTGCCACAGGGTTTTGTCTTGTTGGTGCTAACAGGTGGTAGGAAATAGTCCTACTTAGTGATTTACCTCCTAACACACCACTACAATGTCATGTATCCGGTAGACGGGTAGCGAAATTTCTTTATCACATTTAGGACATTCTAGAAATTCCCTACTAATTGCTTCCTCGACTAATCTCCTGTTATACGAATAAAAAAATAGCTTTTCATCCACGCGATATGTTCCGTTGTATCCCGCCACGTAGCTAATTAACGGCCTGTTCGTGGTAGTTAACGGTTGGAATGTTAGTGCATTATCCCAACCAGCAGCGCGTCGGATGTAGAGGAAATAAGGAAAAAGCACACTTTGTTCATCGCTCTCCAGGGCAAAGCTGCGTGTTCTTTCTGGTGCGTCCTCTTCGATTCAACTGTACTCAGTCAGATGAGAGCGAAAGTAATTACATCATCCCTTTACAGAATAACCTTCCCTAATCCTTCAGAGAAAATTGCTTTCTGTTGCCACCCACACAAGAGGACCACACTCAGCCACATCTGCGGGTGGCTGTTGGAAGAATATGAAGAAACTGTTTGGTAAAGTCGTCGGTCGAAAATTTTCCAAACCTCCAGCACCACCGAAGGCATTCCGGTCCAACAAGTGCACCAGGGCGGCTGCAGTCGTAAATGATGACGAGTACAACAACGATGATGCAACCAACTGATACAATTAACACATTAAATTTACTCTCCACTAGAGTGTGTGGGCTTTGTGTGCGGTGCCGCAGTACGTGTGTATGAAAATGTAAAGAACAAGATAAACATAAGCTATGCCTCGAAGTTGATGTTGCAGTTGAGGGCAGTGCTTGTGTTTTATAGCTTTTTATGCTCCTTCTGTCACCCGTGTTACTCTGTCCGAAGGGGAAGTCAAACGTTTGTTGTTGGTCGCTTCGTTAGAGTGATCCAGAGGTTATCCAAGAGTAGGAAATTTTTCCACATTGAACTCCAGGATTATCTTTCCATTATAGATTCACTTAGGGATCGTATCGGTACCACAGTGTATTGAAATAGTTGCATAAACATTCACGCATTAGAATTCGCATAACACCATTTATTTCTTTCAGTTTCTGGTGAAATCACATTCTTCCCAACGATCAAAATATAGGACAAGATTGTGAGAATCCTGATGCAGCTCTACATGTTTTACGCGCTTTTATACAATCTTAGGTAAAATGCAATTAGGGGGTCACAAATGGTTGGACTTGAGTGTATTCCCTTATTTTCAAAGCTATTTATTTCATACATCAAACTCACCAACCGTCTTATAATCATACTTTCCCGAACCGATCCAGCCTATGAATGGTCGTTCCGCGACCAGCCAGCCCTTGGGGTGTTATGTGTGTGGTGCTTTCATTCGGACATAGTTTTGTCATGCTCAGTGTTGCTGCTTTCCTTACCAAACCTCCCTTATTAAACTATGAATGGAGGTCCTTCTAAGCAGCTGGCTTTTCGTTTCACATTTTTAGCAGGCTCTCCTTGTTGAATGGTGGTCATTGCTCATGAGCAGAATATGACCACAGGAATATATGAGAATATGTAAAGGACCTACAGCTTGCATGATTGAGTTTAGAGCTTATGGCTATGCCAACACTGGTTATGTTCTGCGCTTTTTGGTAGCCAGCTTTTATATGCAGCTGGGCGTGTGTCCTTCCTGGCAGTGCGGTAGAATGCCCAATGCAAAAGTTTATCATGGCTTTCTGACGACACCGACAGTAACAAAGACTTGAAGAGTGGAAACGAGTCTTAGTGTAGGGTGTGAGTGCATCAAAAACTTGTATTTTTATTATGACATCAAAAGAATGCCAGCAAATCCCGTAGAGCATTCCCAATGAGTTGGAAACAATTTTGACAAACCATTTTTTGAAACTCAATGTCATTTTTGTTGGTTTTGGAAACAATTGGATGAAATAACACTAACAATACTCAACCGTCTAAGACAAATTAAGTACTCCCCATTTAGTTCCACCAATTAATTTTCGATATCTTTGCAGATACGTATTTCGACCACAACTGTGTGGTCGTCTTCGTTCTTCTCGTACTTGACTCGACTACGAGACACTGAAAACGACCACACAGTTGTGGTCGAAATACGTATCTGCAAAGATATCGAAAATGAATTGGTGGAATTAAATGGAGAGTACTTAATTCGTCTTAGACGGTTGAATACATTCCACTAAAAGAGCTTTATATATTTTTCTGACTAACAATACTGTTCTCGTGATGTATATTATACTTACTTGATACTTGATAGGCTACAGCTCTTCCTCAATGAACCTATGCCGAATCGAGTATCCTTCTCCACTGGACTCGATCCTGGGCCAATTCAACAGCAAAAAGCCACCGTGTACGCGGCCTACTACAAAGCCTGCGGCCTCTTCTGCAGGGCTGGTAGCGATGAATGCCGTTTAAAATAGTGACTTTAGTGACCAGTGATGACGAAAAAGTGACCAAATAGTGACTATCAATTGTAAAAAAAAGTGACCATAAGTTACTTTTGTATGAAATTTTGAGCCGGGTATATATCCACAAGTTGCATTAGCATTGTAAGGTATAATTCGTAGATAGAAGACTAGTGTTTTATTTTCGAAATCCTTATCTAGAATGCTATCAGAAATCAAGAAAAGGCAAAAACAATAAAAGCATGAGGAATACTACTACTGGCCGTCTTCGTCGTAAAGAGGGAGAGGATGGAAGCAAGAGGTCACTAACTGCGACACTCTCATAAGTACGACGGAGTTGGATATTAAAGAAGGTATTCGTTGGATCAGCCAGAAACTAGCAATATGACCATGGTGGTACCTCATAATTTCAATTAAACTATGGTTTAATAACAAATTTAAATGAAATTTTTGATATATTGAGCTCGACGTGGTATTCAGAAGAAAATTTTGAAAGTCCACTAAAACGATGGTCTCTTATTAGAAATCCAGAAACTCTTATAAAGTTTATTTTATAAATGGTAGACTTTAGTATTAAAATTAATTAAAAGTGAGTGGCCAAATAATCACGAGAAAAAAAATCTTTTAAATCTAATTATTTTTTTTGTTTTATTTCAGATTTTAAAAATTTGACCAATTCATTCATCTCTACACTCGCTTTTCGGGTATCTATTATTATTAACAAAAACTGATTTTTTTTTAATAAAAATGTGATACTTCTGAAATAATTTTAATCAAAAAGTTTTGAATTTAGAGGCTTGTGACAGAATTTCTTCTGACTTAACTTGCTCTCAGAGCCGTAGCGTGGACTCCCAGCGCCCTTGACGAATCCGTTATTGAGCGCCCCTTACTTTTATGCATGGGATATTTTTGAAATTTTAAAACTTTTTTTGCGTGGTGCATTTGCTAAATGTTTGCTTTATGAATTTCTTAAGACGCATATATTCCAATAAAAAGGAAGTAAGGATTATTAAAAATTCTTTTTTTTTTAAATTTTGACGATTTTGTGAAAAATTAAATAAACCTACGCAAATAAAAAAAATAGATCCAATAGTGCGTGTGTCACCGACAAAAAATCTAGACTTATACTTATCGTGAATTCATGCATTAGTGGATCAAGCTAGGCCAATTAACCTCCCTCACTGAAGTTGCCGGTCAGTGGATGGGTCACTATCGGACGTACTCGCATCAAGAGTACAGAGTGCATTGAATAACTTTCGGAATCACCATTAGACCATGAATCGTCATTATTAATGAAGAAAAAAACCAAATCTAGAGTGACTTGGTCGGTGGTGGTTTGAAAGGCCTTTAAATGAAATTCAACTTTGGTAGAACGTAGGAATAGTGATTGGACCAAGGCAAAACATACTTTTGCATATAAACGATAAAGACGGATCCATAAAAAACTGAAAAACGTTCCATAAATAACATCTGAATGTTCCTTAAAATGCTACCATAAATCCATAAAATAGTTAATGAGATTCCATAAAGAATAATTTTTCGATCCATAACTAAGCTAAAATTTAGCAATTAATTGGGAAATATGTTCCATTAACATGGTCAAGAAAAACAATACAATTCTTGCTATTTTCCCATGAAAATATGACAAATGATCCATAAATCTTTGGAAAATGATCCATAAAAACTATATTTTGATCCATAAAATTTCAAATTTGCGCAATTTTTATCCTGATGATGATCCATAATTTCAGTAATATGATCCATAATTTTAGTCATATGATCCATAATTCTGGCCATTTGATCCATAACTTTGTTCAAATGATCCATAGTTTTGGTGATATGATCCATAAATTTTGATAAATGATCCATAGATTTTATAAAATGTGTGGATCAATTATTATAGTTTCATTGGCCTTCTTTCCAAGCATTATGGATCACATTATCGCAATTATGGATCATATTTCTGGAATTATGGATCATCATCAGGATAAAAATTGCGCAAATTTGAAATTTTATGGACCAATATATAGTTTTTATGGATCATTTTTCAAAGTTGTATGGATCATAAAAATATTTTCTATGGAATCTCTCGAACTATTTTATGGATTTATGGTAGCGTTGTATGGAACATTCAGATGTTATTTATGGATCGTTTTTCATTTTTTTATGTATCGTTTTTCCACATTGAACGGTGCAAAGTAAGGGCTGCCATTGGACCAAGTCGTATCAAGAAAACGCAAGACTTATTCGGATCAAGATATAATAATTCCTGGGCTATCGGTAACTTGGTGCATTGGTTGACGTGATAAGATCAATAAATTTCAACTTTGAAGTTGATCAGTTGCTATCATTACTGAAATACCTTGATGCAGATTCTCATATACAGTTTGTCTTTAGATAAGTGCCTCGATTGAAGCTTTACCAGATTTTATAGACCTAAAAAATGAATTCAAAATTTAATCGAATTTTCAACGGCTTTTCTTGTTTGTTCACCATTATATAAGCGTATAGTTTGAAAGTATCGAATATGTAACTGGATCACATGCCATCGTTAAGGTCCGTGTTTGAACCTCAAATAGTTCTCCTGCATACAATGAGATAACGTATCTCAAATTCATACAAACTCCCTATCACTACTTCGTAGTATCTAGTATTGAAAACGGCTTAGATTTCCTAGTCACCAACAAAAAATATACGCGTTTTTTTTACAGTCTGCTCTGTGTTTCGGCTAGGGCTTCTTCCCCAGAAGCTTGTTCCATTCTTCTTTTCTCTATTTCCTGTTCCTTTTTTTCACTCCCTTTTCCATCAGTGGGGATGCTTACTGATCCAACTTTCTGATATCTATTTTAGGAGTTAATAACGAAAAAGAATCTGAAAATCTTTGAACCGGCTTTGAGTGAATAGTTTTTTTTGCATGGTTTGATGTTAGCCGGTTGAGATCTTCAGCATTAATAAACAAAGAGTTATCACCCCAAAAAATCAAATAAAACTCAAGTGGTATCCAACCGCGTAAAAAACGTTGATGCGATTTTTCATCATTTTCCATAGTACAATTCTGGTTTTCGGCGCCCCCTGAAGCATGGCGCCCTTGGCGGGGGCCAACCTGGCCAACCACACGCTACGGCGTTGCTTGCTCTGCATTTTTTTTCGCGACTTATCTCGAAGGAATGCATAGCAGATTTAACAATCAAAAATGAATTTAACAACCATTCAATAATAGTGACTTTAGCGACTTTTGGATGCAAAGAGTAACTTTTTAGTGACTAAAATAATGACCAAGTCACTAAAAAGTGACTCGCTGCCACGCATCGAGAGAATACAGAAACGCTTAATTAACTATGCCTTGTTCCGCTTACCATGGAACGATCCATCAAACCTGCCTGCATACCGAAATCGTTGTGCTTTGATTGACTTGAAACCATTGTCAGACCGTCGAGTGATGCTTCAGAGGATGTTTATTTTCGAAGTCATGACGTGCAACATGGACTGCCATTACATCCTAGAGAATGTCCGATTTCATGCACCGTCTCGTCAACTAAGGAATCGTCAACTGTTATGGATCCGTGGCCATCGCACACATTACGGTCAAAATAATCCTTTAGACTCATGCTGCAGACTATTCAACGATGTGTGTTGTTTTTTCAACTTTACTTTAATGTTTGCAATTTTTGCCTTTCTCGTATACTAAGTATACGGTAAAGGCTATATGATCGCTCCAAAAACAAACTTTTTATAGAAGGCCTGGAGACCCATAGTGTTATATACCAATCGACTCAGTTCGACGAATTGAGGTGATGTCTGTGTGTGTGTGTATGTGTGTGTATGTGCGTGTGTGTGTGCGCAAAACTACTAAAAAAAATGTCACTCATTTTTCGGGCACTTACCCTCAACCGATTTGCTCGCAACAAGTTGCATTCGACGCAGAATCCTGTCCCATTGTTTCCTATTTGAAATTGGCCAGATCGAACTATGGGATCGAAAGTTATGGCCAAAATACAAATTCATACGAAAAAATCGCGTAAAAATGTCACTCATTTTTCGGGCACTTAATCTCAACCGATTTGCTTGCAACAAGTTGCATTCGACGCAGAATCCTGTCCCATTATTTCCTATTTGAAATTGGCCAGATCGGACTATGGGATCAAAAGTTATGGCCAAAATACAAATTCATACGAAAAAATCGCGTAAAAAATGTCACTCATTTTTCGGGCACATATCCTTAACCGATTTGCTCGCAACAAGTTGCATTCGACGCAGAATCCTGTCCCATTGTCTCCTATCTGAATTTGGCCAGATCGGACTATAGGATCGAAAGTTATGGCCAAAATACAAATTCATACGAAAAAATCGCGTAAAAAATGTCACTCATTTTTCGGGCACATATCCTTAACCGATTTGCTCACAACAAGTTGCATTCGACGCAGAATGTCTCAAATTTTCTTATTGAAAATTGGCCAGATCGGACTATGGGCTTAGATGTTATGGTCAAATTACTATTTATTGTGAAAAAGAGTTCGAAAAAGTCTAGCTCACTTTTTTAGCACTTAGACTTCATCTATTGACGCTCGCAACAGATTGCATTCGACGCAGAATCTTGTCCCATTGTTTTCTATTGAAAATTGGCTAGATTGGACTATGGGATCGGAAATTATGGCTGAAACACCATTTTTGCCTTTTTCTACGAAAAGGCTGTATGTTCGCTCCAAAACCAAACTTTTACAGAAGGCCTGGAGACTCATAGTGTTATATACGTATAAGCTCGATGAACTGCGATGATGTCTCTGTGTGTGTGTGTGCGCGCACCAAAAGTGCGAAAAGTTTAGCTCACTTTTTTGGAACTTATCCTCAACCGACTTAATTCCAACTATAGATTGAAATCGTGACGTCATGCTCGTTTGGAGACACGTTTGACAGTTCGTTTGGAGACAGAGGATTTATCTTCACTCATCTATATATTCCACTATCTATAATTCCAACAAGTTTCATTCGACGCGGAATCCTGTCGTATTGTTTTCTATTAAAAATTTGGACCATGGGCACAGAAATTATGGCCAAAATATACTATGTGTTATAAAAAAGCGAGTAAAAAAGTCTAGCTGACTTTTAATGGACTTACCCTCAACCGATTTACTCACAACAAATTGCATTAGATGCGGAATCCTGTTCTATTTAGAAAGTTGGCCAGATTGGACTATTACCTTTGAAATTATGGCCAAAATACTTTTTGCCTTTCTTGTGCAACAAAGTTGTACCGAAAGGCTATAATTTCTTTCCGAAAACGAACTATCGGATGCTTCCACACTGATACACTTCCTTCCTCTTCATACGGGAGTTTGGTAGAAAGACGGTCATGAGATTTATATCATAACAAATATTGCCCTCCGCTCGCTTGATGGGAATGACATTTTCGTTTTCTTTTGTGTAGTCGGAGCTTCAGTTCAATTTACATCCAAAAGTGATATCCTTAAAATATATGACTGGGTAAAATAAAACAGGGTATGTACGTCAAAAGATTGGAAAAGGACACAAAAATGTCGAAATTCTTATTAGCATATTGTAGATCAAGCTGAAAACCGAACCGAGGTTTCGCGACAATCGCATTTTCTCGCATTTCCGGATGTTGCAACTGCATCGCGAGTAGTGCGCAACTGTGCCATAGTCGGGCACCACTCGCGATGCAGTCGCGACATCCGGAAATGGGACAAAATATGATTTTGGATCTACAATATCTTCGTCATAAATAATCTGATTTTCATAGAACGGACAAAAAAAATTTCTCTTTTACTCCTTGCTACTAGCTCATCTATTTTCAAGCACACACTTTTTACGAAGGTCGAGAAAGGCACCATCACCGCTAGGTGGATTAATCTGGGTTTTTTTTTAAATAGGATTAAGTCAAACAATCAGTCTGTGCAATTTATAAGTTTAAGACGATGTACAATAAATAAATATAAATATTATCTTCACTTGACGTTCTTCCGGCATACGAACAACGTATCCAGCCCACCGTAGTCTGCCGTGTTGTATAAGCTTATTGCCAGCCCTTTATACACCTGGTACGATCCGTAATTCATGGGATGCCGCCAGATACAGTTCTCCTGTTTACCGCCGAGTATTGTCCACAGCACATTATGCTCAAACACTGTGAAAGCTCTCCGATCAGCCTCCTTTAACGTCCATGTTTCATGGCCGTCTAAAGCCACCGGAAGAATCAGAGTAGTATTCAGCGCGATTTTTTTTCTCCGTTTGCAGACTACGGGACTTAAGCTGGTCACGAAGTCCATAATAAGCCTTATTTGCAGCTGCAATACGCCATTTCACCTCGCGGGTAACATCATTATCGCACGTTACTAATACATATTCTTCTACTACTTCAAATTTTTCACCATCCAGCACCATTTCGCTACCACCACCACTAATAAACCCACGTTGAATGCCAGCGACCATGTACTTCGTTTTGCTGGTATTGATCGTGAGTCCAATCCTCGCTGTCTCCCTCTTAAAAGGCACAAAAGCCTCTTCCACGGCACGGCGATCAATCCAATACCGATACTAGGACCGCTACCAACGCCATCGTTCTGTGCGCTATCCGTTCCCGCTCTCCGTGACCACTAACCTTGGAACATCGTACAGAAATGACAAGTGAGCGCGAAACATGGGATTTTTTATACCCGGAAAAAATGAAACGGTGGGTTTCTAGGCCCTTAACTTACATCATTCTGATGTCCGTATTGGGAATGCATGAACGGGATTGGTTGGTTTTGATATTTTTACTGGGTAGGACAAGAATTGAAATTTTCAATAGCTTATCGTAAATAATCAAAAGATTCAATGAAATTAACAATTTGCTGGAGAGTAACTTGGCGCAGAAGATTTCGTAGCTATGCTTGTCCATGCTATCAGATGCTGTGGTTCTACAATGCATAATGAGCTAGAACTGTAGAAATATCTGGAGCCATGACATCGACTGATGTTCATTGATTGATTGATTATTGATCAAGTTTTGATAATTGTTTAACTTTTGATTCTTAAACTTTGTGTTGTACATACTATGCATGGCGATCAGTAAATCAAAGTCTAGTTAATCTTGCCTATCATAACCAGCACAGTGTATGAAGGACTATAGGACAAAGTCAAAATAATAAAACGACGAAGGCACAAAATTCGAAAATCTTTAATGCAATCTATCTGATTGTGAAATGAAAATGTATATTGTATATGCTTTCTAACCCAAATCGAGAATCTAAAGGATAGGAAGCCCTATTTGAAAGGCTTAAGATACTTTTTTTCGAAAAGCCGAATAGCTCCGTTGCAAGAGGCTTGGAAACCCCCCTTAAAGCAGCTCACAAGCTTCACTTCAAGAGCTTCGGAAGCGTCCTTTCTAAAATCCGTTTAACAGGTTTCGATACCTCCTTTAAAGAGACTCGGAAGTCTCCTTCCAAGAAGCTCGATAGCCTACTTTAATGAGCCTCCGAAGTCTCCTATCAAGAGGATCTCGGAAACTTCTTTTCTATGCGCTCAGAAGCCTATAGATGTCGGTAATTTTTGGTTTGGGTGTAGCATCAAGAGACTTGGAAGCGTTCTTCCAAACGGATCGGAAACCTTCCTTCAAGAGGTTCCAAAGCCTCCCTTCAAGAGATTCGAAAGCATCCTTTCAAAAGGCTCGAAAGCCTCCTTTCAAGAGGCTCGAAAGCCTTTTTCAAAAAGGCTTCAAAGCCTCTTGTCAAGAGGTTAGAAAGGCTCCTTTCAAGAGCCTTGGAGTCCCCTTCCGAATGGTTCAGAGACCTCCTTTCAAGAGACTCGGAAGCCTTCTTCTATGAGTCTCAGAAACCATTTTTCAACAGGCTTAGAAGTCTCTTTCAAAAAGCATCCTTTCAAGAAGGTCAAAAGACTCTTTTCAAGAGGCTCAGAAGCCTCCTTCCAAAAAACTCGGAAGCCACCTTTCCAAAGTCTTAGAGGCCCATCGCAAATGGTTCAGAGGCCTCCTTTCCAGAAGCTCGAAGGCCTTCTTTCGAGAGGTTCGGAAGCATCCTTTCAAGGGGTTCGAAAGCCTCCTTTCAAGAGATTTGAAAGCCTCCTTTCAAGAGGCTTGGAAACTCCTTCCAAGTTTCTCAGAAGCCCTCTTTCAAGAGGCTCGGAAGAATCCTTTTAAGAACCTTAGAGACCTCTTTCCAAAGGGTTCAGAGGCCTCCTTTCAAAAGGTTTGGAAGCCTTTTTTCAAGAGGCTCAGAAGCCCTTTTTAGGAAGCACGGAAGCCTCAGCTCAAGAGACTCGTAAGCCTCTTTTTAGGACTTGGAAGCCTCCTTTTAGGATTTTCAAAAGCTGTAACCTGCGGCTACAAATGTTATTTGCAGCTTCTCCGCAAGCGTTAGTTTCCCGTCCATCAAGCCCACCGGGTAATTCACCCATGCTATATTAGCGAGACAAACCATCTCACTAATAAGTATGGTGAATAAAGTGAGTACCGAAATGAGTTACATACAAACGTTACTGACGTCCCACAGCCCGATATGTGTAAGGACATAAAGGGGAACCTTCTTACAAACGAGCGTGAGCTGATCCAAAGGTGGCGGCAGCACTACGAAGAGCACCTGAATGGCGATACGGCAGACAACTATGGCGGTATGGTAATGAACCTAGGAGCACGCGCGCAGGACATACGACTTCCGGCTCCGAATCTCCAGGAAATCCAGGAGGAGATCGGCCGGCTGAAAACAACAAAGCCCCTGGAGTTGACCAACTACCAGGAGAGCTGTTTAAACACGGTGGTGAGGCACTGGCTAGAGCGCTGCACTGGGTGATTACCAAGGTTTGGGAGGATGAGGTTCTGCCGCAGGAGTGGATTGAAGGTGTCGTGTGTCCCATCTACAAAAAGGGCGATAAGCTGGATTGTAGCAATTACCGCGAAATCACATTGCTGAACACCGCCTACAAGGTACTCTCCCAAATTTTATGCCACCGACTAACACCAATTGCAAGAGAGTTCGTGGGGCAGTACCAGGCGGGATTTATGGGTGAACGCTCTACCACAGACCAGGTGTTCGCCATACGTCAGGTATTGCAGAAATGCCGCGAATACAACGTGCCCACACATCATCTATTTATCGACTTCAAAGCCGCATATGTTACAATCGATCGGGACGAGCTATGGCAGCTAATGCACGAAAACGGATTTCCGGATAAACTGATACGGTTGATCAAGGCGACGATGGATCGGGTGATGTTCGTAGTTCGAGTTTCAGGGGCATTCTCGAGTCCCTTCGAAACCCGTAGAGGGTTACGGCAAGGTGATGGTCTTTCGTGTCTGCTATTCAACATCGCTTTGGAGGGAGTAATACGAAGGGCAGGGATTGACACGAGTGGTACGATTTTCACGAAGTCCGTCCAGTTATTTGGTTTCGCCGACGACATTTATATCATGGCACGTAACTTTGAGAGGATGGAGGAAGCCTTCATCATACTGAAAAGCAAACCTAAACGGGTTGGACTAGTCATCAACACGTCGAAGACGAAGTACATGATAGGAAGAGGCTCAAGAGAGGTCAATGTGAGCCACCCACCACGAGTTTCTATCGGTGGTGACGAAATCGAGGTGGTTGAAGAATTCGTGTACTTGGGGTCACTGGTGACCGCCGATAACGATACCAGCAGAGAAATTCGGAGGCGCATAGTGGCTGGAAATCGTACGTACTTTGGACTCCGTAAGACGCTCCGATCGAATAGAGTTCGCCGCCGTACCAAACTGACTATCTACAAAACGCTTATAAGACCGGTAGTTCTCTACGGACACGAGACCTGGACGATACTCGTGGAGGACCAACGCGCACTGGGAGTTTTTGAATGGAAAGTGTTGCGTACCATCTATGGTGGGGTGCAGATGGCGGATGATACGTGGAGGAGGCGAATGAACCACGAGTTGCATCAGCTGTTGGGAGAGCCATCCATCGTTCACACCGCGAAAATCGGAAGACTGCGGTGGGCCGTGCACGTAGCCAGTGCAGCGAAGTGCAGCCATGGGCCGAGCTGAATGGAGAAGACTTTTATGTGCAGCACAGGCCACTCCGGCCTTAGTCTGATAATAAATAAATAAACAAATGTCACTTTTTAATTTATGTACAGCGGTTTGAGCGTGAGCATAAAAAAAAATAGACAAATCACCAATTTCGTTCATCTGCTCTCCGTTGTTGCATGAGAGAATGGTTGCCAAATTGAAAAAAAAACTAATTATTATATAGCTCAGCTTCATCCCGGAACAATTTAGTCTGTCCGTGACCTCCTACGGGAATTGAAGTGCGCGTCGGATAAATAAGTTAAAAACAAAAAAACCTAATTATTGGTGAAGATTCCTATATAGTGCTAAGTAAGAAGTGATTGTGTGGTCGAAAAACAAAAGTCTTAATTCTAAATAGTACGGAAAAGAACAATAGTACGAAGAAGAACAATCCCAGCCAACACAAAATCGCATATGCTAGCGAATAAGTGTACAAGGTGGAGACGATATAGGCGCATTCCTCCATTTGACTGCGTGCAAAATGCACGTATATGGCCTCCACTCTGTACACTTATTTGCTATGATATACGATCTTGTGTTTGCTGGGATAGTACGGAAGAAAAAGTGCATTGAAAGTTTTGTAGTACGGTCAGTTTTTAGTAGCTTTTTGTTAGTGGCAGTCATTGTTAATTGTTATGTTGTTCGCACGTTATTCTAGGTCAGAGTTATAAAGACCACATTTGTTGAAAAACCATAAATTTGTAATATCGACAAAATCAACGAGAAAAAGGTAATATTTCTTTGTAAAACGATACCTGGTGTAAACATTGGTAAGAAGTGACGTCACAAGGGGTATTAATTATGTCGGCAGGTCCATTCGGTGGCCTTTTTTCTTTTTCTTTACTGCTTGGCAGGGTGGTGATCGACGACGACGTTCGGTGGCCTACTGTAGCGCACGTGCATCCCTTATCAAATGGAGGTCTGTGGACAGACTTTGGGCATTCTTTCGCCCGGCCATGTCGCCAATACGGTGGCCAAAGGCCCGATCAAGTCGTCATCGCTGTGAACACCACGTGAATCGACTCGAGCCAGCGGCGGCCCTCCAAATCCTTCTACGTCACTCGATAGCCCAATTTGAGTACGAAAAGGCATCCCGCAACAGCCATTGTCCCCTGCCAAGCCCAGGAACGGCACGGCTACCGCGTCCCCGGAGGACTGACCAACAATACCTCGTGGCAAGCCTTTCGGAGTCATGTCCTAGTGCCGTCGTGCTGTCATCGCATCGCTACCACGGCAAAGCAACCAGTGGAGTAGAAACACCAACCGAGCATCGCGTCTACGGTGGGATTGGACCACAGAATCCTGTAGGCGAACTTGAAACGTTCAATTCTTTTCTTTAAAGCCAACGGCTTAAGCGCCACCTTCGTATCTGAAGGACCGTTAACTCTTTTTGAAATACCCCGGCAAGAGACAACCCTCTCAAGGCAGGTTGAAACAGTTTTTATAGAATTAACCGCACAAATGAAGGCAAACGATTCGACCAACTTCAAACCAATAATAAAATAAATAATAATCAATTCAAAAAGCCAATCTCCAGAACTAAATGGTTACAACAGTTTCTCAATGAAAAGCTAATCCTAGATTAAATATAAACCACATGTGACGACCGTCTCTGGTTGAAGCAAAACTAGACTCGAAGTAAATTTAAAATTCCATTTTATTCGAGCTTCCGTTTAATTTAACCGATTGAATTTTTAGAGCTTTACATTATTCTAAATTTATTAAAATTCGACTTTCCTTTCAGGTAAAGCTACAATTGTGACGTCACATGCAATTAAATTGGTATACAGGCCCTATTAGTTTGGTGAACGGTTTGGTCTGACCTTATTCGTTTTGCAAGCGTCCCTCGACGGTTGCATGCAATTTCCAACGTTGAAACGTGAGCGAAAGCTCATTTGAGGCGTAAGTCGCAGTGTGGGATTCAAACTGCTCGTGCGTATGGCGTTTTTAGACGAGGTAGAGATGTCCTCGGGCTTGGTGGAGTCAGAGCTTTTGGTTGCGAAGCTCTACGCCTCACGTCTTAACTATACGAGCAATCACGGGGCCTTTGAGGACTCGAACCACTCACTGTGTCCGATCGTTTCGTTCAATTGTGTAAACCGTGACTTGATTTCACCACATGTGTCTTTACTACTACCGTGTATACCGACCGTACCACGCAGGGGTTTTCAAACAACCCGAACTTGTAGCCCACGTTGATTGGGTAACACGCCTAAACAACGCAATCACTTTTAGCTTCACTTCATAAGTTCACCAATATAATCTAGCTTACCTGATAATTCCTTTCCCAATAGTTCACTTTATATATTTATTCAGAGTACTTAGGAACTCTTAAAATTCAATTTCTGAAACTTTTTGTAATATAAATAATCATTTAATAAAGATCGTTCAATTATAATTCGCGCAGACTTACTCCGAATGTAGTTAATTTAGAATATATTATAATAATTTTAATAATCTTCAAGCTTTCCGAAACTTTTAACTCGGCCAAAATGCGTCCGAACTCAACTTAATACTCCACCAGAATAAAGCGTGTATTCACGATTCGAAATGGAATCAGCTTTTTGTATGATACACAATTGTAACCCAGTGCTGTACCGAAGAATAATGTAATCTTTCCGCATTGGTCAGTTTTGGAGAGCGAGTTTTTTTTGATTTTCTTAATCGATATTCGTTTTTTGATTCCTTGATTTGGAGGTCAGTGGAAATTGCGCATTAATTATATTTAAACCAAGTGTTTCGCCTTAAGTTACGCAACAAGTTATTTTAGTACTTTATTTCTTGCCCGAATATTTTGAATTAAACAATCTCACAGATAGGAGGCAGCACATGTATACATATATGACTTGTATGCTAATGGTGACACTAAGGGAAATTCATTATTCATTTCAAACATTTATTAAAAGAAATTATAATGAGAAAAACAAAATCTTACAAACTAGTAAGCATTCCCTGGCCCCCAGCTGCACCACGGCGTGCCGAAGCCAGTAAACAGCGACCGACAAGCCACGTCCCCGGTGTGATTCGACCTAATCCCGTGGAGCAGTCCGGCAATCAGCTGTCGGACCCAAGAAAGACAGCTGCTACCTACCACCACTCATCGATCCATTCACCGGATGCAGTCGACCAACGAGTTCCAATGCCACAGGAGGCCAACGAGTGTTAAGTACCCCTATGTCTAGTGATGTCACACTGATAGAAGGGCCAATGTAGGCCAATAAACAAGCATGTTAAATTAGAAACTATTGCGTAGTAAGGGTATGCGATAACACACTTTTTCCTAACGAAACGAAACGAAACGAAATTTGAAATGTCTATGTTAATTCGGATCGAAACGAAACGAAATATGGATTTACTTTCGAAACTGCGAAACGAAACGAAATCAAAGTTCATTTGATTCGAAATTTTTCGAAACGAAACGAAATTTTATTTTTTTTCCGCGGAATTTTGATTAAATTGGTTTTACATTACTTACGCAATTCCGATTTCACTTTTTCAAAGTCAAATAACTGTTTTACCATATACAGATGTGCTCGACTTGCGGTTAGCGGCAGCATAGTCTTATCGACGAACTGAGCTATTCTCTGTGTGTCCTTGGCATATGAGAACAGCGGTTTTGGTCAGTTTGAGCTGAAAGCAATCATAAGTAAAGAACTTTCAGCAATTTTAATAGTCTTTCATCCCGTTCTGGATTTTTTGCAAATTCCATGCGAAGATCTAAAAATGCCCACAAATCTTCAATGTTCCTTACATATTGTGTGTAAATAGTCAGAGAAGAGCTTAGCTTGATTACCTGTACACATCGAAGTTGCTAATCACGATTGGCTGAGAAACAGCAAATTTGTACAGCTCTCCAATCAAATAATATTCGTGGGATTCAAAAAAAAATATTATTATTGTATACTTGCTCCGGAGTTTCCAATTCATGATCAATAATGATGCTGGTCACGTCTTGACAGTCGATTTAGGATTAGGAGAGGAAAATTAGTTTAACATTCATTGTTATATTGGCACGGCAAATGCTGGGTAAAGCGTACCATTGGTACTTCACGTACCTGAAGGAATAAAATAGACCCCATCTCGCGGTCCTTAGCCTCTTACCCAGCAACTCCTATCCCTACCTCCCCGCGGTGCTGGCCGGGATACGAGCAACGTTAGGGAAGATCGGGTAACCAACCCCGGTGGGAACTATGATCGAATGCTGACAGGGAAGGGGGGGTTTGCTCCTCTCCGGAGGTGCAAATCTTATTGAGCGTCTGTTCTCCATGTCAGGATCGGCTCACTACAGCGTCTGTTCTCCATGTTAGGGGCGGCTGATCATCGTCCGAGTGCCAGCGAGGGACTCTAAAGTGAGGATCAAAGGCCGGTTCTTCAACTTCAGCATAATCAACGTCCATAGCCCACACTCCGGAAGCACTGATGATGATAAGGACGCATTCTACGCGCAGCTGGAACGTGAGTACGACAGCTGCCCAAGCCACGACGTCAAAATCATCATAGGAGATTTGAACGCTCAGGTTGGCCAAGTTTAGACCGACTATTGGAAAGTTCAGCGCTCACCGGCTGACGAACGAAAACGGCCTACGACTAATTGATTTCGCCGCCTCCAAGAATATGGCCATTCGCAGCACCTACTTCCAATACAGCCTCCCGTATCGGTACACCTGGAGATCACCACTGCAGACAGAATCACAAATCGACCACGTTCTGACTGATGGACGGCACTTCTCCGACATTATCGACGTCAGGACATATCGTGGCGCTAACATCGACTCTGACCACTATCTGGTGATGGTTAAACTGCGCCCAAAACTATCCGTCATCAACAATGTTCGGTACCGACGACCGCCGCGGTACGACCTAGAGCGACTGAAGCAACCTGATGTCGCCACTGCATACGTGCAGCATCTCGAGGCAGCGTTGCCGGAAGAGGGTGAGCTCGATGGGGCCCCTCTTGAGGACTGCTGGAATACAGTCAACGCAGTCATTTTCGACGCAGCGGAAAACAACGTCGGGTATATGGGTCGAAGTCGACGGAACGATTGGTTCGACGAAGAGTGCAGACAGATTCTGGAGGAGAAGGACGCAGCGCGGGCGGTCGCGCTGCAGCAAGGTACCAGGCAGAACGTGGAACGTTATAGACGGAAGCGGAGACAGCAGACCCGCCTTTTTCAGGAGAAGAAACGCCGCCTGGAAGAAGCGGAGTGCGAGGAGATGGAACAGCTGTGCCATTCTCAAGATACACGCAAGTTCTAGCAGAAGCTCAACGCATCCCGCAAAGGCTTCGTGCCGCGAGCCGAAATGTGCCGGGATAAGGATGGGAGCATCTTGACGGACGAACGTGTGGTGATCGAAAGGTGGAAGCAGCACTACGAGGAACATCTGAATGGCACTGAGAGTACAGGCAGTGAAAGTCAAGGCAGCGGAGGAGATGACTACCTCAGTTCAGCGGACGATGGAAGCCAACCAGCCCCCACCTTGAGGGAAGTTGAGGATGCCATTCAACAGCTAAAGACCAATAAAGCAGCTGGTAAGGATGGTATCGGAGCTGAGCTCATCAAGATGGGCCCGGAAAAGCTGGCCACTTGCCTGCACAAGCTGATAGTCAGAATCTGGGAAACCGAACAGCTACCGGAGGAGTGGAAGGAAGGGGTTATATGCACCATCTACAAGAAAGGCGACAAACTGGAGTGTGAGAACTTTCGAGCGATCACCATCCTTAATGCCGCCTACAAAGTGATATCCAAGATCATCTTCCGTCGTCTGTCACCATTAGTGAACGAGTTCGTGAGCCGGCTTCGTTGACGGCCGCTCGACAACGGACCAGATCTTTACTGTACGGCAAATCCTTAAAAAATGCCGTGAATACCAGGTCCCAACGCACCATCTGTTCGTTGATTTCAAGGCGGCATACGACAGTATAGACCGCTTAGAGCTATGGAAAATTATGGACGAGAACAGCTTCCCTGGGAAGCTTACCAGACTGATCAAGGCAACGGTGGAAGGTGTGCATAATTGTGTGAAGATTTCGGATGAACACTCCAGTTCGTTCGAATCGCGCCGGGGACTAAGACAAGGTGATGGACTTTCGTGCCTGTTGTTCAACATAGCGCTAGAAGGTGTCATGCGGAGATCCGGGTGTAACAGCCGGGGTACGATTTTCAACAGATCCAGTCAATTTATTTGCTTCGCGGATGACATGGACATTGTCGGCCGAACATTTGCAAAGGTGGCAGAACTGTACACCCGCCTGAAACGTGAAGCAACAAAAGTTGGACTGGTGGTGAATGCGTCAAAGACAAAGTACATGCTTGTGGGCGGAACCGAGCGCGACTGGGCCCGCCTGGGAAGCAGTGTTACCATAGCCGGGGATACCTTCGAGGTGGTCGAGGAATTCGTCTACCTCGGATCCCTTGCTAACGGCTGACAAAAACGTTAGTTGTGAAATACGAAGGCGCATCATCTGTGGAAGTCGGGCCTACTACGGGCTCCAGAAGAAACTGCGGTCGAAAAAGATTCGCCACCGCACCAAATGTGTCATGTACAAGACGCTTATAAGACCGGTTGTCCTCTACGGACATGAAACATGGACAATGCTCGAGAAGGACTTGCAAGCACTCGGAGTATTCGAGAGACGGGTGATTAGGACCAATTTTTGGCGGTGTACAAGAAGACGGTGTGTGGTGGCGAAGAATGAACCATGAGCTCGCCCAACTCTACGGCGAACCCAGTATCCAGAAGGTAGCTAAAGCCGGAAGGGTACGATGGGCAGGACATGTTGCAAGAATGCCGGACAGCAACCCTGCAAAGATGGTGTTCGCTTCCGATCCGGCAGGTACGAGACGGCGTGGAGCGCAGCGAGCGAGATGGGCAGACCAGGTGCAAAACGACAAGGCCTCGAACCGTGCATTGTGGCGTCGAATTGTTGATTTAGTGTTATCTGTTTAGATGTTAACTAAATAAATGAAAATGAATCATTGTTATAAAACAGCGGTTCTCAACCTTTTTCTTGTTAGGTACCCCTTCGAACTTGTGCATTAATTGAGGTACCCCCTATAATTTTTTTGCTGTAAATGAAAATAATCGTAGCTCTTAAAGTATATATAAAATGGATAACTCCGTAAACTTCTTGAAAGGAGGCTTCCGAGCCTTTTGAAATGAGGCTTCCGAGCCTTTTGAGGCTTTCGAGAGGGCTTCGAGGCTCTTGAAAAGAGCTTTCCGAGCATTTTAAAAGAAGGAGAAAAGAAAAAAAAGTTTGAAGAAGAAAGCTTAAAAGAAGATTTCCGGGCCTCTAGAAAAGAGGATTCCAACCCTCTTCAGAGTAGGCTTCCGAGCCTTTTAAAATGAGGCTGTCGAGCCTGTTCAAAAATCCTTTCCGAGCCCCTTGAAAAGATCCGAGGCTTTTAAAAGAAGCAGAAAAAAACGAAATTTCTAGAAAAACAGCTTGGCTTTCGGGCCTCTTAAAAGAAAGTTTTCGAACCTCTTGAAATGATGCTTCCGGATCACTTGAAAGGATGCTTCCGAGCTGCTTGGAAGGAGGCTTCCGAGAAGCGTAGAAGGATGCTTCCAATTCTCTTGCAACAAAGCAACTGAGCTTTTCGGGAAAAAGTCTTCATGTCTTTGTCTTTCAAATATAGGCTTTCGAATCTGTAGACTCTAGATTTAAGTTAAAAATCATATTCTTAACATATTATTCAACATTATGTTTTGACCCGGAAGATTGCATATAAGATTTTTAAATTTGTTCAGTCGAGGTTTTGCCCTTTGATTTTTTGTCCCACATCTCTTCATCCATTGTACTGGTTGTGGAGGACAATATTCAAAATGCCATGATTCACTGATCGCCATGCATAGAGTAAGGGAGGTATTTTGGACCACCAGTTCGACGCCTCATATTTTAAACCACTGAGAGCCAATTCCTCTTGGTGGTCCAAAATAAGAGCCCCATAAGGGTGATCCATAATACATCCTTTACCCTATTATGTACAAGACAAAGTTTATAAATAAAAAAAATACAAAACTTTATCAATAAGTTTGGATTAAAACTGTGATTCATCCCCCATTAAGCATTTCGTCCGAGGTACCCCCTGGGCCTGGCGAAAGTACCCCCAGTAGTACATGTACCCCAGGTTGAGAACCGCTTTTATAAAAGACCGAGAAATGCTCTGCATCTCCGTGAGCGCTACGGGAAAAGAATCGTTGGTTAGTAGAGAAGATAATTGGTAAGCGACTAAATATTTAGGGGCCGTACACATATTACGTAAGCACTTATGGGGAGAGGGGGGGTCGGTCAATATTTTACGCTCCATATAAATAAAAATTCATTTGTATGAAAAAAATCTTACATGGGGGGAGGGGTGGTCGCAAAACCCAGAAAAATTGCTTACGTAATAAGTGTACGACCCCTTATTGTAAACGAAGTTATTTTGAAAACAAGAAGACGAAAACTGTGTTTAAAAACAATCCAACACAATTCAATGTGCTTCGTTTAATAAGCTTCTACAATACGATCGATTCCGCACTAAATAATTCTGTGCTCTTCGATGCAGACATTAGTTTCATCACTTCGCGTTCTCCCACACTAACTGGCGTGATCAGCATCTACAAGATCGATTGTACACTGGTTAAACAAATTTCTGCTACGCGAGGTAGATTTTTTTCACTTCGCGTTCTCCCGGACCAGCTGCCGTCCCATGACCAGCAGCAACACGATAGATTCCGCATTCATATTGTACAAATAGTAAAAAATATCACAAAATATAAATTTGAAACTTGGAAACACTGAAGACGTTTTATAGAAGAAAACTACATACGTATTTGTCGACTAAGAATAGGGTTATGTAGTTAGCGTTATTAGAAAAAAATGTATAACCTAAAGTTTTGAAAACAACTTAACGATTTTGTTCAGCGGCGCAGCCAAAATTTTTGATAATATGAAGAATGGTTTAAGTTTAAATTTGTTTCGAAATTCCGCGAAATTCCGTTAAATTTCGTTAGAAGCTAGTTTTTTCTAGCGAAATTTTTCTAATTTTACGAAACGAAACGAAATCAAGAAATGCGATTTCGCCATGCTAAAATTCCGCGAAATTCCGCGGAATTTCGTTTCGAACCACCTGAAACGAAATTTTTCGAAATACCGCATATGCTTATTGTGTAGGAAGCATATTACTTTCGAGCTAGCATTCCCTGAGGTTTCTTCTCCATTTTGCTTCTTATTCGTTCCTCCGGACTCGTGAAGGAGTCGTCAAGCCTCTCCCGCAGAGGTCAGTTCTGGAGTTTGTTGATTCGGTAAGCTTTTGAGCATCTCATTTGGTACGAAACGTTTTGGCAACCTTTCCACCTTGTCACATCAGAGAGCACGTGTCGCGTAACACACGTGTGTATGCTCCTGCTGCAGGTGAGTTTGAGTGGTGTGGTGTGTGATCATTAGAGTAAACGACCCTGTAATTGTCTCCCCTCCCTAGCTTCGGAGATAGCTAGCGGGTAACAAAGCTCTCTTTCAAGATTATCGCAAGAATCCTTTCAAGAGATTTGAAAACCTCCTTTCAAGAGGCTTTGAAGATTGATATATAAACTAAATTTGAATTGGAATAACTAAAATTGAAACAACTTTTTGGATAGAAACCAGGTAATAATGGAGAACCATATATCTATTTAGTTTTCAAGTACGTTTTAATATATCTAATTAATTAGTTTCGCTTATTTACGACGATGAATGCAAAAGTTCGAAGAGGTACCTTTTAAGAAAAATAATGGGAACTGCTGCCATAGGGAATTGCTCCGGAAATATCTTCGGGAGCTTCTTCAGAAATTTATCTGAAAAATCTTCCAATACTTCGTATTGTTTTTCAGGAATTCTCTTAATGAAATCCGCCAGAAAAAGGTTTGGAAATTAATCCAGAACCTTTCAGCAGAAATTTTACTCCGAATGCCTGACAGATCTAAGGAATTGCTGAATTATTTCTGATTGAATTCCCGGAATTATTTTTGAACGGTTAATAAGAGGATTTTGTTGATACATTTTCAGTGGAATCACCAGGAATAATTCTCTAAAGGTTTTTTTCAGGAGAGGTTCTCGGTGGGTTCTTTGTTGTTATTCCCGGGCGACGCTTTTGCAAGAATTTATATTGAGCGCTATATTGAACAGTGGATTCGAGAATGCCTCATCCTGCTTTAATCCATCTAAGGTAACAAATGACGTCGATATTTCATTCGCAACCTTTACACTTGATTTCGAACCGTCCAACGTTAAACGAAGCAGCCGTATCAGTTTCGCCGAAAAACCATGTTCAAGCTTAATATTGCCATAATTCATTCCGTTTCACTGAATCGTACGCCGCCTTGAAATAATAAGTAAAATAAGTAAAAAAAGGTAATACCAAACTGGCCAATCGGAACTTTAATGTCATCCAACAGAACGATCTTCAGTTTCGAGCAGGGCAATTTTCATCGATTTTTTTATCGAAGACGATAAGAAGAGGATTACGTTCAATCCGGTTGCCTATGCTGACGCACATTTCTATTTCTTCTTCTTCTTCTTCTTATTGGCATTACATCCCCACACACTGGGACAGAGCCGCCTCGCAGCTTAGTGTTCATTAAGCACTTCCACAGTTATTAACTGCGAGGTTTCTAAGCCAGGTTACCATTTTTGCATTCGTATATCATGAGGCTAACACGATGATACTTTTATGCCCAAGGAAGTCGAGACAATTTCCAATCCGAAAATTGCCTAGACCGGCACCGGGAATCGAACCCAGCCACCCTCAGCATGGTCTTGCTTTGTAGCCACGCGTCTTACCGCACGGCTAAGGAGGGCCCCATTTCTATTTACTGACGTTGATTATTTCGGGCCATTCTATTTGTCATCAAAACACTGTCCCATCTAAAGTGTATACTGCAGTATTCGTATACTTTCGACAAAAGCAATGCCCCTCGAGGTTACTGGCGACCCTGTCTACTACTAGTTCTATTTGTCTTGCAAATGTTCATCGGTACGATTTGCTGAATAACACGTTCAGCCATAACTCCATTGACATAGAGCTCTCTCAGCAGGGTAGAAAACGGCAGATCATTCCACCTCCCTCACGCACATTTTTTTTCATTCGTTTATTTATTTGGTAGACACTCTGCGTTCTTAACCGTTACTGTGCTGTGATCTACTGTGATATTCTGCTGTACAGAATTCACACAGAATCTATTTCTAGATATCCATAATTCGTTATTGTTGTCGTTGCCAGTTCATCTCATCCTGAGTCCATTGTGTCCATTTGTCCATATGGTGAATCCAGTGATCGTTGCTTTGTTTGGTTGCAATTTATTGAGGTACGTTGGAGGAATGCCTCCGAGAAGAACAGTTTTGTCAGTCGTCATCAGGCATACTTACGAATACTTGACTACACTGTGGTGCAGATCACCGATAAGCTTAACTATAGACCTCGGTCGTCCTTGTCAGATGACCCCACTGAGTGTAAAGACCTCACAGTAGCGAGTAAGCTTCAATCGGGCTACAAACTCAAAAATAATATTTTCTCCTAAATACGATTGTGTGTAATGTTTGATCACAAAAGAAGAGATCACATACACTTATGACTTATACTGAGTAGGGAATAAACTCAACTACGATTATTACTAACTTGCAACAAGCTTCTTGCGTTCGCAGTTGACACGTGACCTCACATTATCCGGTGCGCACTCATCGTACCGTTATCTTAAAATTCGAAGTTTGTCAATCACAATCTTTTATTTTCTCACACGCAACATTCGATTCACGTTGACATCTCCAATCATCCCATTCAAAGATCCTGTTTTCGGAATAAACTAAGTGTACGCAGTTCTTATTCCTACCGCGTTTGTTAGGCGCCGTGGGACCCCAGTTGCTGTACTGAACTGCCGTTCCCGTTGGCTGCCATACAAAGTGGCCCTCGGTTTCCCGGTCGTTTGCTCCAATCCACACGGTGGTGTATTTTTTGCTGAATATCGGAGAACCAACGATGGCTTGTTCAAGTAATTTTTGTTTTTCCAGCGTATCAACCACGGCTAATCGCATTTCGTAGCATTTGCAATACTCGATGGCACTGACCCATGATTTCTTCGTAGGGAGAAAATAGAAAATTCATAGACTGTTATATTGTTTAGTTTATCAACTAATTTGTTCGTTGTCATACCTTTACACGTGAAATGTGAAATACTGTACTTTGTACAACATTTCCTATCACTATTACGAGGAAAACTATCCAACAACCCCACATCACATTAATTTGAAAACACTGCTGCTAGCAGTAAGTATTCACACTGGTTAAATATGGATCATTGTTTACACGATAGAATATTTGCTTTCAAAACACAATTACTACTTTGGAATAAGCTTACAAATGACTAGAAGTTCAGTGCGATTATTGCCCCACCGAGGAAATAGTTTATTAAGCAGCGTTGGCTTTCCAGTACCCTCGAGGTCCTTTCTTCAGTCACTTACGCAGTTCCGCATATGTTATGTTCAAGAAGTGTGGGTTTGGGGTTAATTAGTTTCAGTGATGAAACGTTGAAAATGTTTTATCAAACGCAAGCTAGAAACCCCCCAGACCAATTTTCTGGCTACGCCAATGTTGGTTACTGCTCATTAATGAAAAACCAAAAAAAAAATTTCGGCAAAGTGCAATCATATAAACACTCAATTTAGGAGCTTGTTATTATTTTTACTAATAATAGAACAGCTACTTGAAAGATTTAAAAAAAAACTGGACATTTGTAAGGCTGCAGAAACCTTACAATTCGAGCGCTCACAGAAAAATTTCAATTTCCTGTTCAATGTTTGTTTATCTCAAGCTTGTTCTCAGTTTTAAATGGTATTTAAGCATTCAGTAAACAAAGATGCCTATTTAATCGTTAACTGTTGAGAAAACCTTCTTTCAGTATGACTAGTGTTTGAAGTAGCAAGATGAGCGTTGGATGGATTGTTTTTCTCTTTCTTGCGTTTGGAGCTGTGGCACATTGCATAGTGTATCACATATCACGTGCAAAGGTTGGTTAGTAGGAACAAGAAGCTCTAAGTTGGCTTCGCGATGTCTTTCACGTGCCGAGAAAAGGGTTTTGTTCTAAAATCCATATTATTCGGTTGAGGCTTATCAATCAAACGGGTAATACCGTTCTTTATGCATTATTTGCGAGTCAAAATCTTAAGGTTGAAGAAGAAAAGTAGAGTTGAGCACCACACTCCGTTACCATATTATAGCCAAAAATACTAAACCTAAATCCATTTCATCTCCAATTAGAAAACATGGACCGCTGCTATTGAGTATTGTAAATGCTACGGAATGCGGCTGGCTGTGGTGGATACACGGGAAAAGCAAAAGGCACTTGAACAGGCCCTCATAAAATCGCCAATATTCAACAAATTCTTCACATCCGTATGGATTGGGGCAAGCGACAGGGAACGAGAGGGTGTCTTCGTATGGCAGCCAACGGCAGTACGAATTAAATACAGCAAATGGGAGAAAGGAATGCCGGACAATGGATATGGCGGGGAAGATTGCGTTCACGTATTTTCAGCCAACTATACCTCTCTGGAATGGTTGTGGAACGATTGGAGGTGTAATGGCGTTTCCAATATTGCATGTGAAAAAATCGAAAATCACAAAAAATGTTAATATGTTATTTGTCTTTCACTTAAACGGATCGAAATTCTTACCCAACTACCTTCACAACGCTCTGCTTTAAACCAACAAAAAGTTCGCTTTTTGCAAATATTAAAAACGTAATGTTTGTCAACTTTTGAGCTCGATATGTCAGCCACATTAAGTGATCTCTTATTCAGCAAGGGCCTCAGTTTTGGTGGATTCACGTGCTGTGACTAGCACGTGGCTCTATTTCGCGCTCAGTAGGTATAAAAACCCAGAATTAAGTCACTCGATTAGACACTTACACTTAGGCCTACCAGATCAAATTATTTGTAAGGAGGACATTTGGTTCCACGGATGAGTAAAAAGGAGGACACCCAAAAAGTAAAACCCACACCATTATTTATTTATGAGTTCTTAATTCCACATTTCCCCATAATTTACATTACATATGTTGGTTACGTTTTCCGATAGCATTCATTATGGAGGATCTATGATTTTCCATGTCGAAACTAGACTGCTTCTTGCATTAAAAATATGAATATAACATTTTTGCAAGCGAATCTTTTTTGGATATTGGGAAGATCCGGAACTCAAAATAAATACGGTATTTACATTACCTTCGTAATGGTAATGTAGTGTAGCGAAACATACCGTTGATGCACACCGAGGATGCCACGGCTCCAGCTCCACCTAGCAGCTCCTGTTCCTTGTCGCTCGGTCATTTGAAATCGCCAGTTTCTCTCCCAGGTAACAGGAATTGGTATATGTCTGGCCGAAGTCAAGATACTGCTCCCTCTTTAAATGAATCTAATGGTTCCAGCGAAACCTGCCGTTGATGCACATTGACGATGCCACGGATCCAGCTCCGCCTAGTAGCTCCTGTTCCTTGTCGCTCGGTCAGTTGGAATCGCCAGTTCATCCCCCAGCGAAACCTACCGTTGATGCACACCGACGATGTCACGGCTGCAGATCCATCTAGCAGCTGCTGTTCCTTGTTGCTCGGTCAGTTGGAATCGCCAGTTTCTCTTCCAGGTAACAGGCCGAAGTCAAGATACTGCTCCCTCTTTAAAAGAATCTAATGGTTCCAGCGAAACCTACCGTTGATGCACGCCCGACGTCGAGGCTCCAAATCCACCTATAGCTCTTGTTCTTTGTCGCTCACGCAACCTGTCGTTGATGGATACCAGACGATGTCATGGTTTTAGATGCCTCTACAGCTTCTGCTTCTAGAATCAGTTAGCTAGAATCGCCAGTTTCTCTTCCAGGTAACATGAACTAGTATATGTCTAGTCGAAGTCAAGATACTGCTCCCTCTTTAAAAAAATCATATGGGTTGTGTACAAGACACGACCGCCCGACGTAAACTACGTGAAACAGTTTGGTGAAATGAAGAATCTAGTGGCATTATGCATGAGTATTACAAAATTACTCTTTGGGTTTCTTATGAAATTTATTTTTGTCTGGCTCAGGGATACGAATGGAGCACCGCGTCCGCTCGTAGACGTAGTTTAAGTCAAAATGCGATCACATTATCAGTTAACCATTCATATGAATATACAGCACGCTTGTGATTCCTATTCCGACACTGAACTTCTGTCATTGCCATGCGTTTATAGTTTGTACTTTTGAGATGCTATTTGTACGACTGAGATGCTACAGACTTCATGATTGAATTTTCCGTTGTGTTTAGCACTTTGTACAAATTTACAACTAAGAGCATCCAAACGAATGCCCGAAGCTCGCAAGAAAATTTTACTTGTTGTTGACAATGACAACAGGATGATTTTCCACAAAAGAACAATTGCGTCCAATCGATGATTTTGATTCAAACCCACTTCTTCTCATGTAAAATATATTGCCCTTAAAAGAACCTTTTGAGCCCAACAGCAGCCAACCAAGAGTCCGAGTCTTGCGAGAAAATTGCACTCAAGTGCTGCTGACGCCGATGACCACAAGCTGATTTCCATCATGTTGACTTCTCTGACGCAACCTTTCCGTTGGGAACGCTACCCATGCCACTGGTGGTAACGAATTTCCTGCAGCAGGAACGCCGACGACCACCACCGATGCTGATGACTCGCCGCTGGGGCCGCCCTTCACGAAATCTCGACAAAATGACGCGCACCGATGCCGATGCTGGGACCGCACTACATCCTCCGCGATATTTCGAACGAAATGGCTCGCGTGCGTGAGAAAGCAGCTTCCATGTAATTAATAATTCAAAACCTGTAACCACGCCCCTTTGAAGAGTGTTAGGGTTGCAAATAATATTTGCACTCATACCGATAACAAAGAGGCGGGACTAATGGGCTTACTTCATTGATTACAAGAAAGTTGCTTTCTCGCGCGCGCGAGCCATTGTGTTCGAGATGTCGCACACGGGTAAAATTCCATTCTCGAAAATCATAAATATGACTCATGATTTCATGAATATAGTGCGTTTTCATGTTATGAAAATACACCATGATTTTGACTCATGATTTCATGATTTGTTTTATGATCTGTTTTCCCGTAACGCATTGATGCGTTACGGTTTTTCTACCGATGGCCAATCATAATTTGGTTCATGATATCATGAGTCATATTATCTGAAATCATGAGTCATTCGACCGGAATCATGAGTTCAATTCATGAAAATGAGAGCTTTTCTTATGAATGCGGGTTTCATCCCTCATCGAGTCGTGAGTCGATTCATGATTTAGTTCATGAAACCATGAGTCATCTTACCTGAAATCATGAGTCATTGGACCTGAAATCATGATTCAAGCTCATGAAAATGGGAGGATAGTTTATAAATGTGGACTCAGCCGATCAACGAATTGTAAGTCGGGTCATTAGCATCATGAATCGTTTAACCTGAAATTATGAATTGAATTTACGAAAATGGAACAATTTACTTGAATAAGAGCTCGTCCCATATTTAGGATTAATGAAATACGTTCAGAAATTAAAATCAGCAGTTATAAATCCACCAGATGTGCATTGCTGTTACACATGCCATAAATGGGATATTGTTATGTTTTGCATGCTCTGCAACTCAGTATTAAACTACACAGGGACATAGGGTATATTTTAATACTGAACTCGCGTTCTTTTGAATTTAAAACAAAACCTAATTCACAATAAAAAGATTTTTCAAATTTGTCAACACCATCTCTTCAGCTTAAAAAAACGCCACCGCCGATCGATAGAAGCAAATATTAATGATCACAATTCGACGCAAACTTAGCCAGAGTCTTGCAGCGAAGCCGCCAGGGCGCTGTAAATTTACTAGTAATAGATTATTATTAAAATATAGTTGTTGATGAAACCCCATTACTTACAGAATATGTTTTAAATTAGAAAAACGCCGCCGCCGAAGATTATGGACGCCGCAAATTTATGTCCACGGTTTGACAGATAAAGGTAACGCTTGTCCCATTGATTTCATATTTTCATGATTCACATTCATGGCACCGGTAGCTTTGACTCATGATTTCGGTGAATTGAATCATGAAATCATGAGTCAAATTCATGATTTCATGAAATAAGCTAGATCATGAATTCATGATTTTAAAATCATGAAATCAGTAACCGATTTGTTTCCGTGCAGAGAGCGATCCCTGCATCGGCAACGGCGGCGGTCGTCGGCGAACTGCTGCAACGTCAACAATAGACAGAATCTTGTCTAGAAAATTCCACGTTTCGCCGATGACAGCAGAAGTAATAATTTACCGCTGAAACGCCTTCCATCCATGCCAATAAAAAGTTCATTGCAGCGTCTTCTTCGGAAGCGCGCTTATGATTTCACTACCAACGGCATCGTTACGATTGAACAGTCTGACGTCGCCAAGGGATTGTGAACAGATTTCATTTCGGATCAACTTCCTCTAGAACAAATGGCGATTTTCTAAAGAACCGATTTATCTTTAATAATATTATTTATAATCACTCATAGCGACAAAACCAAAGTCAAAATCTTGCGTAAAAACTTCACTTTCTCCAGGACAGGTAAATCGGCAGAGAGGAAAAAAATCTGTTGCAACCACCAATACTGACGCTATAGAATTTCTTCAGTCATCATAATGCGAATAAATTTATTCCATCGTCTTTCTCCGACACATGTTTGGGATCCTACTACCGACGGCAGGTTTGTGCAGTTGACAAGCGAATATGTTTTGCGCTTTGAATTAAGTGCTTCTTGAAACCGATTTTATTTTCATACACCAACAGGAAAAAACCAAAGTTAGAGTCTCGCGGGAAAATTTCATTTTGTGCCGACGACATCCAAATCATGGCAAACGCCTCACATTAGTGAATAAATTGCTGTATCATCCACCCGCCGACAGCCGATGCTCGGACCGGCACTAATACTATGATTCCGCTACCGATGCCAAACAATTATGCTTTGTTCTATGAAGAAAGTTCGTCTAATATAAATTTTCTCAATCACTGAAGCATTGTTCACAATTAAGTCCACAGCAAGAAGAGTGGTTAAGTGCTAGACGAACATCATATAACCGAACTCAGAATCACGCTAGAAGATTTCACTGAAGAATTTTCCAGTTCCTAGCGGTTGCACTTTAGAAACATTATTTCAACTTAACCTTCCTCCCAAACATAATGGTGGTCCTGAAAAGAACCTCACTAACAGCAACTACTGGACTGCACGACCGCCATCCAATGATTTAGCTCGCCGTTGATTGCCAGATCCGCCGAAGATGCTGTTTGAAACACGGATGTAGATGATGTGCTGCTGCTACAACGACCGCCACCACCACCGAGCGAAAATTTTTGATACGCACCACCACCGCTGCGACAGCCGTTGTCGTTGGGACCACTTATGGACACCCTGGTCTGCTCTCCGTGAAATCCAGAATGAAAATGACGCACGCACGCGAAACACGGAGCTTTTTATACACAGGAAACGGACCATCAAGTGGACCAAAAGGCCCGTACCGTACTGCAATCTGATGTCCGTGTTGGAGATGTATGGACGGCATTGATTATTTCTGAATTTTTCACCGGGTTTTGAAAGAAATAACATTTTCAATAGTTTAACGGTAATAATCAATAGTATCAATGGAATTGGCAAATTGCTGGAGAGTTTCCGCATCGATTGATAAGCAAATGTCGAAAATCCATCGAAAGATAAAGACGATATTAGCGTTTGAAATCTATCCTAATTTCGTGACGGTCTCGAATTTGGAATTTTCCGTTTTACACCCTGTATCTGAGTCTTCCCCTTAGACGTAGTTTACGTCAAAAAAAATTAAGCATTAATGATAATCAATAGTATCAATAGAATTGGCAAATTGCTGAAGGTTTTCCGAATCGATTGATAAGCAAATGTCGAAAATAAGATCTGAGTCTTCCCCTTAGACGAAGTTTACGTCAAAAAATCTGTAGCAAACATCAATACTGACGCCATACAATTTTTTCAGTCATAATGCGAATCAATTGTTTGCATGGTCTCCTTCCGATACTTGCTTGGGATTCAACTACCGACGTTAGCGTTGCGCTTTGAATAAAGTTCATCTCGGAACCGATTTGTTTTAAAATCATCAACAGGAAAAATACAAAATTAGAGTCCCGCGGGAAAATTTCATGTTGTGCCGACAACATCCAAATCGTTGCAAAATTATTTCAACTTAACCTTCCTCCCAAATATAATGATGGTCCTGAAAAGAACCGATTAATTGCCACTTATGTGCCTTATTAACAGCAGCCACTGGGCTGCGCGACCGTTATCCGATGATTCGGCTCAACGAACGCCGTCGATTGCCAGATCCGCCGAAGATGGGACACGGATGAAAATGATGTGCTGCTGCTTCCACGACCGCCACCACCACCGACCGAAAAAATTTCATCCGCACCACCACACCGCTGAGACAGCCGTTGTCACTGGGACCGCTTCTGGACGCCCTGGTCCGCTCGCCGTGACATCCAGAATGAAAATGACGCGCGCACGTAGTAGTAAAATTCTTCTTTATTGTTTCATTTTCTGTTCTACAATTATTTTTTACATGTACAGTGCTCGGCCGGCTTGGCCCTCCAACTTCAATTTTAAATTTTTATGTTTACATTGTTATTTAAGTGTTAATATGATATATCATGACGGCCTTTAGGAGGCGCTGGTGTGTTTTTTTAAATTTGATAACCTAACTACTATGTACACTAATATTTACAATAAGAAATTTGATAACCTAGATTGGAACTAGCGCCCTAATTGGAGCCTGATCCGAATGCAAGCAACGGACCCTAAACTTTTCTTTACACTCACCAAAGCGTTCATGTAAGGTTTTTATTCCGGCCAGACGGTGGACCTCGGATGTTCTTGTCCTGGGAGGGTGTTGAGGATCATCCTCAGGAATTTGTTTTGGACCCGTTGAAGTTTGAGGTGGTGGGTTTTAGCGCAGCTCTCCCAGACCGGCATGCCATATTCGATCACAGGGAGGATGATTTGCTTGTAGACAGCAAGCTTATTTTTCAGGGACAATGACGACCGGCGGTTGATCAAAGGGTACAGTAGTTTCAACAAGACGTTACACTTTGTCACCGTTTTGTCAACCTGTTGCCTGAAAATAAGCTTGCTGTCGAGGGTCAAGCCAAGGTAGCCGGCCTCGTTGGCCCATTCCACGGTCGTGCCATTGAGGATGATTTTACAGTCCCCAGGCGGAACAAGTTTAGGGATTTGGAGTGGGGAAAATGATGACCTGGGTCTTCGCCGCGTTGATACAGATCTTCCAGCTGGTGAGGTACTCTGTCAGGGCATCCAGGCCTCGTTGGAGTTTTGCCACTAGCGCTCTGATCACTCTACCGTTGTAGACGATGGATGTGTCATCTGCGAACAGAGACAGAATGCCGCCTTCTGGAGGTTCTGGCATGTCGGAGATGAACAGATTGAAAAGCAGGGGCCCGAGGATACTGCCCTGGGGGACGCCTGCAACAATGATGTGCGCATTGGAACTCGCTCCGCTGATTGAGACCCAGAATGTCCTTGCCGACAGGTAATTGGTGATGATTTTCACCAGGTACCTGGGAAGATTGTATCGTTGTAGTTTGTACACCAGGCCATCATGCCATACATTGTCAAATGCCTTCTCGACATCGAGTAAGGCCATGGCAGATGCTTTTGAGACAAACTTGTTCCGTCTGAGGACGTTGGTAACTCGAGTCAGTTGGTGTACAGTTGACCGACCGCGTCGGAAACCAAACTGTTCCTCGAGCAAGATGTTGAGATTTTCGGCAGACTCAAGTAACCGATGATGAATAGCTTTTTCGAATAGCTTGGATAATCCTGAGAGAAGGCTGATGGGTCGATAACTTTTGGGGGAGGAAGGATCCTTCCCAGGCTTCCGGATGGGGATGACTTTCGCTGACTTCCAGGACGATGGGAAGTAGCTAAGCCGGAGACACTGATTAAAGATCAGCGAGAGGTGCTCAAAGAACGGAGCACTCATGTGTTTGAGCTCGAGATTCAGGATGCTGTCGAAGCCTGGGGCCTTCATGTTCTTCGACGATTTGATATAGGCCGTCAATTCGTCAGCTGAGATCTCCAACTCCTCCGAGAAGTCGTTGGGAATCAAATGGATGTTGTTAGCATGCTCGTTGACGGCTGCTTCGTGTGGACTGACGACGTTCTGCCCAAGATTGTGTGAGCTGACGAAGTGACGACCTATTTCAGCGACCTTCTCTGCAGGAGTTATCAAGCGATCCTTAGAGCCATTATTGTCTAGTGGGATCAAAGGTGGAATGGGCCGAGGCTTGGATTTTAGAATTTTGGTCATTTTCCAGAACGGCTTAGCATAATCTGGGAGAGTGCGGATCTTATTCGAGAAGTCGTTATTTCTGAGGTCCACCATTCTGGCCTTGATAATTTTTGAGATTCGATTGCAGCGTGCCTTAAGCTCAGGCAGTCCAGTACGCTGAAACTGCCTGCGAGTGACATTCCGCAATCGAATCAAATCTTTGGTGAGTGTATCGATGTTTAAGGAGTTGCTTACCTGCCGAGCCGTCGGTACGTGTTGCTCTCGGGCCGCCGTGATCGCCTCCTCGATAGCGCACAGCTGGCGGTCGATACTTTCCGGCGTCTCCGGACGCACCTCGTAGTCGACGGTGTTATCGACGCACTGCTGGAAACGCTGCCAGTTCACTCGGTGGTAGTTCCGCCGTAACTGCTGGTGCCGATTGACCGAGGAGCCCAGTTCCGCCACCACCGGATAGTGATCCGAACTGAGCTCCTGGTATACAACCGGCTGCGAGACGTGGTCACTCAGGTTTGTTACGTAGAGGTCGAGCGTTGCGTGGGCACCGGACCGACTCAGCCGAGTGGGGAATCCGGGCTCAGGATCATGTAGTGGCCTTCCTCCATGTCGTTGCTCCAGATGGTGCCGTTTCGATTGCCGCGACTGTTGCCCCAGGCTTGATGTTTGGCATTCAAGTCGCCGGCAATGATATACTGGCCTTGCCTCCGCGTCAGCTTGACGATGTCCCTCCGAAGGGCAGCCGATGATCCATCGCCGGCTTTGGCCTGCGTTGGACAGTACGCCGCGATGAGCGCGATTGTGCCGACCGAAGTGGTGATTTCGACACCGATGGCCTCGATGACACTGAGCTGGAAGCTTGGAAGCAGACGACAGTTGATGTTGTAGCGAAGAGCGATGGCCACACCACCTCCCCTGGTCGGCCGGTCGAGTCGCACGATGCGGAAGTCCGGGATGTTGACGTTAACCTCCGGTTTTAGGTGCGTTTCGGTGATGAACGCCACGTCTATTTCCTTCTCCTCAAGGAAATCCTTCAGCTCGATTGATTTGCTCTTTAGCGAGCAAGCGTTCCAGTTGACCAGGCCCACCCTAGCAGCCATTTTCAATGATGAACATGCCAAGTGTGAAGACCTGGTCGAATCGGGTTTTGCAGCCGCGCAGTCGAGTGGCGAGCTGCGCGAAGATCGGCATCAGTTGCTCCGGAGTGTACAGCGGGGCAGATTCTTCCGGTGGGACGGCTTCGTTCTCCGACTGCCGACGGAACCCAGGAGGAGGAAGCGGGGGCCATTCGCTGGTGGATGGTGCCGACGATGATGGAGCTTGGACCGATGCAGCTGCCACTGCCAGTCGCTTGTACGGCTGTAGCGGTGGGAGTATTGGAATCACACGACGGGGAGCCGGGATGGCTGGAAAGTTCACCTCGTTGATTACAGGAACACGGTTCTTCTTCGGAATGGTCCTGGTGGAAGCCTTCTTCCGGATTTCCAGGAACTCGGCTCGCTTTGGGCAGCCCTTTGTGGTGGCCCGATGTTTGTCGCCACAGTTGGCGCACTTGGGATCGGCCACCTCCATTTTGTCGCACTCGTCCGTCGGATGGGGTTCGCCACACTTGTTGCAGCGCGGCTTCATGCGGCAGTTCCTCGTGCCGTGCCCGAAATTGAAGCAGTTGGTGCATTGCGTGACATCGCGGTGCACTGGCCGATATCGCTCCCAGTCAACGACGGTGTAATTTATAACGCCAACCAGCTTCAGGTCCTTCCAGGTAGTGGAGCCGTGCTCCAGATGGATCAGGTAAAGCTGGTCGCGATATTTCCTCGCCTTGTCGTGACGAGCGATCTTGTGGACGGCTACTGGCTTCAGTCCGCAACTTTCAAGCTCTGCTTGGAGCTCTTCCTCCTTCATGTCGTGAAGTCCTCGCAGCAAAGCCTTGAGCGGCTTCGTGCCGGGGTGGTCATGAGTGTAGTACTCATACTTGTGGACCTCGAGGAACTCCACGACGGATTGATGATGGTCCCTGTTGGCCGGCATCACTTTCACGCCCTCGCTGCAGAGCCGAAAAGTACATTTCAGCCCCTTAGCGATCAGCTGGCGAATTTTTGGGCGTAAATCCGGCGGATCGCCCTTCACAAACACGGGCGGGCACTTCTCCTTCCGCTCCGGTTGCACCTGCGGCAGCTGCGATTGCTGCTTCTTCCTCTTTTCGGCGGATTGCCGGCGTCATCAAGCGGCAACGGCGAAAACACGTTGCTCTGCAAAATCTGCTTGGAGGGTTACCCGCCTCCAAGAGCAGTGCGCTTAGGCACTTTTCCAGCGACCGAATCGGCCACCGAGTCTCCCATGACGGGTCCGGGAGAAAATAACGCCAACGCGACAGGCGAAAACGTAAACAGCGAAAGAACGGTAAAATACACTTCGAAAGCAAAAAACACGTCCGTACGTGTTGCTGTCTCGAACTGGAATGACGCGCGCACGCGAAACACGGGGCTTTTTATACACAGGGAAAACGAAGCAGTGGATCAAAAGGCCCGTACCTTACTGCAATCTGATGTCCGTGTTGGGGATTTATGAACGAAATTGAATTTTTCACCCGGTTTGGAAAGAAATAACATTTTCAATAGTTTAACGTTGATAATCAATAGTATCAATAGAATTGGCAAATTGCTGGAGAGTTTCTTAATCGATTGATAAGCAAATGTCGAAAATCCATCGAAAGATAAAGACGCTATTAGCGTTTGAAATCTATCCTAATTTCGTGACGGTCTCGAATTTGGAAATTTCGGTTTTACACCCTGTATCTGAGTCTTCCCCTTAGACGTAGTTTACGTCAAAAAATCAATGGTTCCAGCGCAACCTACTGTCGATGAACACCAGACTTTGACGCGGCTCTAGATCCACCTGATGGCTCCTGTTCCTTGCTGCTCGGTCAGTTTGAATCTTCTGTCGTTAAGCTACCCGTCGAACCTAGGATCATTCATTAACGTTGCCCATGAAGTGACTTGAATAGTGTTGAGTTGCATTTAACATTACACACTAAAAAATCATGGAATTTACATATGACTGAACCAAAGATGCACTTAACTTTTTAGGACTTAATCCAAAATAAGACTTGAACTTACGTTTGTCTTCAAGTATCTTTCAATGATATGTTCTATCGTAAATTTACATGAATATGAAATGGGAGTAAACATTTGACAGTCAGTTGTCTGCTCGTTTGGTACGTGCGCGGTCGTGAAAACTTAATCGATGTCGTTGCTCTGCGGCTTGTTTTAGTATATTTTCGTCAATGTTCGCGCGTTTTACATTATTTGACGTGATGTTGTTGATTCATTTTGCAAATACTTGTGAAGTTGGGAGTTTCAAACCACAATTACAGAGCATAATTCAGTGTTGTAAGCTGCTATGAAGAAAAACAAACAGTGCGATGGAGGCAAAACATACCGGGCGATAGTCAACTAAATTTTAGTTTAGAATCGAACCTAGTTTTGCCTTTTTTGATAAGATAATCCATCCAGTGATTAGGTAATCCATCAAGTGTAGAACAAAACAAAACTGCAGTACTGCTTATGATTTAAATTTTATGTGATTCTAGTGCTAACGAAAAAAAAGTGTAGTGTTGTACCGTTAGTCGTCGTAGATCCTAATTTGGTTTGTGGCACAAACTATTTTGGTAGGTATTGAGTGTGGAAATACGAAAATAATGAATTATGTTTTGTTTTTCGTGATTCTCAAGCGCCAGCCTCCGTGATACTGTATAAACAGAATAACAAAATGACACGTCATGACCGTAGAAGTGAGCTTCAGCCTAGTTGCTCATTTTTACATCATGACGTGTTTTTTTTTGGCTTTTTGTCGCCATGTAATTTTAAAAGCGGACATAAATTTATGTTTGATTGGCCGCTCCTTTTATGTGCATGTTCAATGACATAGTTTTACAAGAATATTTTTAAGTGTGTAGTTAGTAGTAATTTATAGATTATAAGTCATTGAGAGTAGCATAAGAATTTAAATATGTATTGATGAACTTATTGCACTTCCTTTAAAGAGAATGAATTCTCATTGGAAGTGCACCGAAATTGTAAAGAGGTTTGAAAAGAAGAGGAGGTTTTATGCCTTTGGGAGAAGTGATTCAAATGAATACCACTCCCAGGGGCTTTTCCCTGCTCCAAGCAATAAAGATATGAAAGATATGAAAAAATCAACGCAATTGCCATTTTTGACCTTCAGGCGTTCGTAAAAGATCCTCTGGAAGGTCTGGGACGTCTAGAGAAGTGCAATTTTTTCGAGTTCGACCAAGATTAGTGCCGTTAAATAATTTGGAATTATTCCCGCCAGTGGGCCGCCACCAAATGTCCTTCAGAAAGTTCGAGAACACTTAGGGAAATGGTTTCTTCTGAGAAGCTCTTAAACTTCTGTGGAGATTACCGTAACATCGTCGCCATTTAAAAAGTTTGCTTTCTTAGTCAAACAATTGCCTAACGATCTTGATCACTAAATGGATATTGAGCTATTTTCGTCTACTCAGGTACCGCGGTACTATGCCATTGGTTTATCCCCATCAATTGGGGGCAGCAGGGACTATATCCAAGGGCTTGACGATCCCTTCCCAGGCCATCTGCGAGTTGTGGCGCCTGCCTAGGATGTGGTGGGGTTTGACAGCGGGCCCTGTTAAACCTCTATAAAAAGCTGCATGTATCCGCAAGTAGGCTCCGCCAAAGCGACCGTGTGCCGCTCAATGCGCACAAGCCCAAGTCCTGGTGTTAGGTGGGACGCTAAACAGCCCTGACACGACGGTCCTCCGACAAGACAGAAGGTTTGCGCAGGCCCAATAAGCCGCCTGTGAAACCAATAATTACGAACAATATAAGAGATAATGCGACTAGATATAATCGGCAAAGACCTAGGCGACGAATAAAGGATCACGATTGGAAGCTTGGAACATGGAACTGCAAGTCGCTAGGTTTCGCAGGTTGCGACAGGATGATCTACGATGAATTACATCCCCGCAACTTCGACGTCGTGGCGCTGCAGGAGATTTGCTGGACAGGACAGAAAGTGTGGAAAAGCGGGCATCGGGTGGCTACCTTCTACCAAAGCTGTGGCACCACCAACGAGCTGGGAACCGGCTTCATAGTACTGGGTAAGATGCGCCAACGCGTGATTGGGTGGCAGCCAATCAACGCAAGGATGTGCAAGCTGAGGATTAAAGGCCGTTTCTTAAACTATAGCATCATCAACGTGCACTGTCCACACGAAGGGAGACCCGATGACGAGAAAGAAGCGTTCTACACACAGCTGGAGCAGACATACGATGGATGCCCACTGCGGGACGTCAAAATCGTCAACGGTGACATGAACGCGCAGGTAGGAAGGGAGGAAATGTTTAGACCGGTCATCGGACCGGATAGTCTGCACACCGTATCGAATGACAACGGCCAACGATGCATAAACTTTGCAGCCTCCCGCGGAATGGTAGTCCGAAGCACCTTCTTTCCCCGCAAAAATATCCACAAGGCCACATGGAGATCACCTAACCAAGAAACGGAAAACCAAATCGACCACGTTCTAATCGACGGTAAATTCTTCTCCGACATCACGAACGTCCGCATATTGAATCCGACCACTACCTCGTTGCAGTATGCCTGCGCTCAAAACTCTCGACGGTGTACAACACGCGTCGAAGTCGGACGCCGCGGCTTAACATTGGGCGGCTACAAGACGGTAGACTAGCCCAAGAATACGCACAGCAGCTGAAAGTGGCACTCCCAACGGAAGAGCAGCTAGGCGCAGCGTCTCTTGAAGATGGCTGGAGAGATATTTGATCCGCCATTGGTAGCACCGCAACCGCTGCACTTGGCACGGTGCCCCCGGATCAGAGAAACGACTGGTATGACGGCGAATGTGAGCAGATAGTGGAAGAGAAGAATGCAGCATGGGCGAGTTTGCTGCAACACCGCACGAGGGCGAACGAGGCACGATATAAACAGGCGTGGAACAGACAAAACTCGATTTTCCGGAGAAAAAAGCGTCAGCAGGAAGATCGAGACCGTGGAGAGACGGAGCAACTGTACCGCGCTAATAACACACGGAAGTTCTATGAGAAGTTGAACCGTTCACGTAAGGGCCACGTGCCACAGCCTGATATGTGTAAGGACATAAACGGGAACCTTCTTACAAACGAGCGTGAGGTGATCCAAAGGTGGCGGCAGCACTACGAAGAGCACCTGAATGGCGATGTAGCAGACGAAGAAGGCGGTATGGTGATGGACCTGGGGGAACGCGCGCATGACATAATTTTACCGGCTCCAGATCTCCAGGAAATCCAGGAGGAGATTGGCCGGCTGAAGAACAACAAAGCCCCTGGGGTTGACCAACTACCAGGAGAGCTATTTAAACACGGTGGTGAGGCACTGGCTAGAGCGCTGCACTGCGTCATTGCCAAGATTTGGGAGGAGGAAGTTTTGCCGCAGGAGTGGATGGAAGGTGTCGTGTGTCTCATCTACAAAAAGGGCGATAAGCTGGATTGTAGCAACTACCGCGCAATCACATTGCTGAACGCCGCCTACAAGGTACTCTCCCAAATTTTATGCTATTTGGCTTCGCCGACGACATAGATATTATGGCACGTAACTTTGAGAAGATGGAGGAAGCCTACATCAGACTGAAGAGGGAAGCCAAGCGGATCGGACTAGTCATCAACACGTCGAAGACGAAGTACATGATAGGAAGAGGTTCAAGAGAAGACAATGTGAGCCACCCACCGCGAGCTGGCATCGGTGGTGACCAAATCGAGGTGGTAGAAGAATTTGTGTACTTGGGCTCACTGGTGACTGCCGAAAATGATACCAGCAGAGAAATTCGGAGACGCATAGTGGCTGGAAATCGTACATACTTTGGACTCCGCAAGACGCTCCGATCGACTAGAATTCGCCGCCGTACCAAACTGATAATCTACAAAACATTCATTAGACCGGTAGTCCTCTACGGACACGAGACCTGGACGATGCTCGTGGAGGACCAACGCGCACTTAGAGTTTTCGAAAGGAAAGTGCTGCGTACCATCTACGGTGGGGTGCAGATGGCGGACGGTAGGTGGAGGAGGCGAATGAACCACGAGTTACATGAGCTGCTGGGAGGAGAACCATCCATCGTTCACACCGCGAAAATCGGACGACTGCGGTGGGCCGGGCACATAGCCAGAATGTCGTACAGTAACCCTGTGAAAATGGTTCTCGACAACGATCCGACGGGCACAAGAAGGCGAGGTGCGCAGCGGGCAAGGTGGATCGATCAGGTGGAAGATGACTTGCGGAGCCTCCGTAGACTGCGTGGTTGGAGACATGTAGCCATGGACCGAGCCGAATGGAGAAGACTCTTATATACCGCACAGGCCACTTCGGCCTTAGTCTGAATAAATAAATAAATAACAAATACATACTAGAAGAGCCTATTTTTTTAAATTTCCTTGTCGTACTCTGAACATGAAATTATTGCCGTGACTTTTTCTCACGGATGTGAGTAGCAACCGGAAGATACGGAAGATCCGTATCACACATAAAAGTGATCAATTCATAAAACACACCTTAGAAAAACACACTATATAATCCATAGAAGAAAAAGATGAAGCACTCGATTCTTCTGAACCTTTTTGTTGTCCTAATTTTAGCAACAAATGATCGTAACCAATTCGCATGGATTGCCCACTGTATGTCTTCAGGTACATTCAGATCATCCGTAAAATCCGTCAATTCATGAAACTTGTCATAGTTTTCCTATTTTCGTATCCTGAGTAATGAATAATCGTTGTAACCTATTCTCAATAACGTGTGTAGTTACCAATGAAACTCCGCAAGATCAAAAAATCTGTAGTTATAGTCAGTTCATAAAAATTAAGATGACACTATTTTTTTTAAAGGGCAATCACATTTACCCAGAAAATATTTTCAAGTGTACCAAAATTAGCTTCCATGAGTCGATATTCAGTCATAAATCATCGACTCATGAAAGTTTGACTTTAAATTAAAAAAAAATACTTTGGTTGAATCTTTTCACAACTTTTGGTGAAAAATTTCTTGCAAAATGATGGAATTTTAATTTTTTATTAACAGGGGTCTATAATGGCAGCAAAGAGGTTAACCTATGATGAAAGACAACCTGAAATTTTCTTAAATTTTTAGGGTGACAATATCAGGACGAAAACGTGAAAAAATCGGGTCGAAAACGAGAGAAAATCGAGGGTAGACAAAATCGCGAAGTGACAAAACCGGGTCGATACTGTATTATTCTATGCCCAGAGAAGTCGAGAAAATGTCCAACCCAAAAAATTCCTAGACCGGACCGGGAATCGAACCCCGCCACCCTCAGCATGATCTTGCTTTGTAGCCGCGAATCTTACCGCACGGGAAAGGGGGGCCCCGCAGAAAGCATCACAACAACCTTCATGAGATGATCAATAAGTAGAATAACAAACAGTTTTCAAAAGATCGTGTTCTAGTAGGATGAGTATCAAGTGTTGACCAATCACGATAAAAATGTCTTGCTCAGATTGCGATAATAGATTTTTTGTAAAACCATGCTCCTATGATTCGAGATTCGTTAGTTTGCAGCTTTTAGGAATATTACGGGCATTATTCATGAAGGAATGGCCACTCAGCCACTCATAAGAATGGGTAACGATAATTTTCTGTAACTCAGAGTATGTTAATGAAAAGCTTTGGAAAAGCCGCGTTCTTCTATGGTGAGTTGCATGGAATGAACATTTCTACGGATGTTCCGGATCTTAGAAAAGACCTCCGGTTGCCACTCAACTTCATCATAATGGGTCATCACTATCTTTTGTTACTCAGAGTAGCTTTGTAAAAATCGCACTCTTCCATGCTGAGTTTCATGAATTGACCACTTTAACGGACGTTCCGAATCTTCCGGAAGACCTCGGTGGCCACCCAGGTCCTTCAAAAAGGGTCATCATAATCATTTATTACTCAGCGTTCGGTGATTCAGCTATTCTATGATGAGTTTTATGAATTGACACCTTCTACGGATGTTCCGGATCTTCTGGAGGAACTCCGGTGGCCACTCAGGTCCATCACAATGGGTCACCATAATCATTTGTTACTCAGTGTTCGATAATCAAAAGCTTTGGAAAAAACCGCACCCTTTTATGACAAGTTTCATGAAATGGCCATTTTTACGGACGTTCCGGATCTACTGGAGGACCTCAGGTGGCCACCCAGGTCCACCAAAATGGGTCACCACAATCATTTGTTACTCAAAGTACGATAATGAATAGCTTTGAAAAAAAAAACTCGAGCTCCTAGAAAGAGTTCCATGAATTGACCATTTTTACGGACTTTCCGGATCTTCCGAAGCACCTCCGATGGCTACTCAGGTCTACAAAAATAGGTCACCACAATAATTTGGTATTCAAAGTACGATAATGAAAAGTTTTGGGAAAAAACGCGCACTTCAAGGATGAGTTCCATGAATTGACAATTTTTACGGACGTTCCGGATCTTCTGGAGGACCTTCGGTTGCCACCCAGGTCCATCAAAATGGGTCACCACAATTATTTGTTACTCGTAGTTCGATAATAAAAAGCTTTGAAAAAAAAACCCCGCTTCTATGATAAGTTTCATGAATTGACCATTTTTACGGACGTTCCGGATTTTCCGGAGCACCTCCGGTGGGCAACCAGATCCACCAAAATAGGTCACCACAATCATTTGTTACTCGTAGTTCGATAATGGAAAGTTTTGAAAAAAAAACAGCGTTCTTCTATGATAAGTTTCATTCATTAACCACTTTTTCGGACGTTCCGGATCTTCCGGAGGACCTCCGGTGGCCACCCAGGTCTATCAAAATGGGACACCACAATCATTTGTTACTCAAATTACGATAATGAAAAGCTTTGTGAAAATTGCACTCTTCTAGGATGAGTTTCATGAATTAACCACTTTTACGAATGTTCCGGATCCTCTGGAGGACCTCTGGTGGCCACGCAGGTCCATCAAAATGGGTCACCATAATCATTTGTTACTCAGAGTTGAATAATAAAAAGCTTTGGAAAAAAAACCGCGCTTTTCTAGGATGAGTTCCATGAATTAACCACTTCTACGGATGTTCCGGGTCTTCCGGAGGGACACCGAACCGTGAAATAACCAGGAATTGTGTTGATCCATGGAAATGGACAATGGCTATATTCTATTGGGATTATTGCTACGCAAATTAATAAGCATTTCCAAAATCACTCTGCCTGCGGCCTCTTCCGGGTTCTCTACTAAATATTATCTTCGCTTGACGTTCTTCCGGCATACGAACAACGTGACCAGCCCACCGTAGTCTGCCGTGTTGTATAAGCCTAATAATATCCAGCCCTTTATACACCTGGTACAATTCGTGATTCATGCAACGCTGCCACATACCGTTCTCCTGTTTACCGCCTAGTATTGTCCGCAGCACCTTACGCTCAAACACAGCTCTCCGATCAGCCTCCTTTAACGTCCATGTCTCATGGCCGTATAAAGCCACCGGAAGAATCAGAGTAGTATACAGCGCGAGTTTTGTTTTCGTTTGCAGACTACAGGACTTAAGCTGGTTACGAAGTCCGTAATAAGCCCTATTTGCAGCTGCAATACGCCTTTTCACCTCGCGGGTAACATCATTATCGCACGTCACTAATGTTCTAAGATACACAAATTCTTCCACCACTTCAAAATTTTCACCATCCAGCACTATTTCGCTACCACCACCACTAATGAACCCACGTTGATTGCCAGCGACCATGTACTTCATTTTGCTGGTATTGATCGTGAGTCCAATCCTCGCTGTCTTCCTCTTCAAAGACGCAAAAGCCTCTTCCACGGCACGGCGATCAATTCCGATAATATCGATATCGTCCGCAAATCCCAGGAGCATATGCGATTTTGTGATAATGGTACCGCTTCTTTGCACACCAGCTCTCCTAATCGCTCCCTCGAGCGCTATATTGAACAGTAGGTTCGAGAGTGCATCACCCTGCTTTAATCCATCTAAGGATATTTCATCCGCAACCCGTACACTTGATTTCGATCCGTCCAACGTTATACGAATCAGCCGTATCAGTTTCGCCGGAAAACCATGTTCAAGCATAATTTGCCATAATTCATTCCGTTTCACTGAATCGTACGTCGCCTTGAAATCAATAAACAGATGATGTGTCTGCAAGTTGTACTCCCGGAATTTATCAAGGATTTGTCTCAGGGTAAACATTTGATCCGTCGTTGATCGGCCCTCACGAAAACCTGCTTGGTATTCGCCGACGAAGGACTCTTCAAGCGGTCTCAATCTGTTGAACAGAATACAGGACATAATTTTGTACGCCGAATTAAGGAGGGTTATTCCTCGGTAATTGGCGCACTCCAGTCTGTGCCTTTTCTTAAAGAGAGGGCAAATGAGGCCGTCCAACCAGCTAGCAGGCATTTCCTCGTCTTCCCATATTTTCGACATAATATGGTGCAGAACTTCATAAAGCTGCTCACTGCCATGTTTGAGAAGTTCAGCCGGGAGCTGGTCCTTCCCTGCAGCCTTATTGTTTTTCAGCTCTTTGACAGATTTTTAACCTCATCTAGTGTAGGTGACTCCACAGCTTGTCCATCGTCGCTAATATCTATTCTGTTCACCGATGCACCGTCACTTCCTCCATTCAACAAAGTCTCGAAGTGTTGCTTCCACCTGGCAGCCACTTCAGTTTTATCTGTCAGCAAATTCCCTTGTTGGTCGTTGCACATGACGGGATATGGCGCTGTCTTTCTCCGCACGCCATTGACAAACTCGTAAAACCTCCGCATATCGTTCTGCTCCTTTTTTTCCTGCGCCTCACTAATAACTTGTTCTTCATACTCTTTTTTCTTCCTGCGGTGGGTTCGTTTTTCGGCTGCTCTTGCTTCCTTGTACCGATCTCTATTCGATCGGGTACCCGACACCAACATCCTTCTGGCAACGTTCTTCTCGTCTGTCACTCTCTGACACTCCACATCGAACCAACCCGTCCTGGGTCGCCTCTGTGCAGTGCCTACCACTTCTCGTGCTGTTGTGCTCACCGCTCCATGGATCGACTCCCATAGATCGTTGATGTTGTCGCTAACGTTGATTACACTTATCCGTTCGTCGAGCTTCTGGCGGTACTCAGCCGATACTCCTTCCGCCGACAATCGCTGGATATTGTAACGCATCGTTTGCTGTGATCTTTCGTTCGATACAGTTGACAACCGTGATCGAATTTTACTGACAACGAGGTAGTGATCAGAGTCAATGTTCGGACCTCTGAATGTCCGCACATCGATAACATCCGAGAAATGGCGCCCATCTACCAGAACATGGTCTATCTGGTTGCAAGTTTCACCATTTGGGTGTCTCCAGGTGTGCTTTCGGATGTTCTTTCGTGCAAAGTAGGTGCTACTGATGGCCATCCCTCTGGCAGCAGCAAAATTTACTAGCCGTAGGCCGTTGTCAACGTTGGGACGGAAACAGTCCTCTCTACCGACCTGAGCGTTGGCGTCTCCGATAACAATTTTCACGTCATGCTTTGGGCACTCTCCATAGGCTTTATCAAGACATTCATAAAACGTGTCCTTCACGTCGTCAGATTTATCGTTTGTCGGTGCGTAAACGTTGATTAGGCTGTAATTGAAGAATTTGCCCCGTATCCTCAACACACAGATTCGTTCGCTAATGGGTTTCCACCGCATCACTCGCTTCATCTGCTTGCCCATCACTACGAAACCAACTCCATGCTCTGCTTTTTCACCGCCGCTGTGATAGATGTTATACTTGAATGCAGTATTGGTCGTGGGATCCACGGCTCGGAATTCACGTTCTCCGGATCTAGGCCATCGCACGCAAAAAAAAGCGTTCCCGAATTCGTGAACCAGCAAAAATACACCGTGATTTAATTCATGGATTCGGGAACACCAGTCACGTTTTCCAGAACGTTCCAGAAAACGTGACTGTATTCCCGAATCCGTGACTGTTGTTCATGAAAAAATACACCGTGAACTCGTTGGTTCACGAATTCATGAACGCTTTTTTTTGCGTGCGGATTTCTTGAATAGCAGCCACGTTCACTCCAACCTTCTTTAGTTCACGAGCCAGAAGGCTCACTCGTCCAGGTTCATTTAGGGTCCTGACATTCCAGGTACCGAGTTTCCAATCATAGTCCTTATTTCGTTGCCGGGTCGGTTGCCAAAAATAACGTTCTCTTTTTCTTCTATCTCCATTTTTCGTGGTATTTGAGAGGCTTCAGTAAGCTACCTTACCGGGGTCGCTTTACCTACATCGCGATGATGGAGCTGCCACCTTAGGTATAGCTGACGCGATACAGCATTCCGTTAATCAGCCGCTGGGTACCAGGCAGACGCTGTTTGAGCCGCACCCCCTGGTGAACAGACGCTCGAGGCGTACCTTCTCGCTCTAGCTGATGTCAGAAGGACAACAGTGCCCAGGCTGCACTACCAGCTAAGTACACAACCCTTAGCTGGCGGTCTTTTGTCATCGGACGACCCGTGGAAGCGTGAGATAGGGACTTGTGGGGACCAGAGCTCTGTTGGGCGCTCCTTCCTTGATGTCAACCCACCATTTTGCAGCCCAGCTGCAAGCTGGTTATCACCCCAAAATTTTCATTTCCAAAAGTTAGGAAAATTCAGAAAGTTTCAACGCCCTATCTCATTTGATTACAAAGCTACAGCGTTTTTAAATCATCTCTGGGCCAAAATAGACCCCAATGCACTAGGAAGGTTAAGATTCACGTAAGTGCTTCAGGTGCCCCAATATTACAACGTTTTCCATGTGAAAATTAAGCGATTCCTTAGGGTGTCTAGTCTATACTACCCCAGCCCCCGTACATGTGATAATGATGTTAGCGCGAGGTGAAAAGGGGTGATACGACTTCAAGTAGAGGGTTCTAAGATTTGCGTAGCCAGTTTAAGTATCGCAGTTGAAAAAAAAAACAATAACTTTTATTGACAAAACACACAAAACTAAGGAACTTAAATAAGGTAAAAGCTCATCTGATGCTTAATAAATTGGAATGGATAACCGAAAATAATTACATCCAGATGTGCATATTATGTATCTTTGTTTTAAGTGATTATCAATATTCCCTTCTTCGCCTTGCAATCTAAATCTTAGATCTTGCCACTAACTTAGCTGCAACATAAGAACAACATTCCGCCAGTATGGCAGTGCTAAAGTTTGACGTGTTGTATTTTATATTGTTTCATAACTGTTCGTCCTCGCTTGGTTGAAGTCCCGTCTCCTTGTTTGCACTGTGCTGCTCTGATGGTGTACAACGGAGCAGAATTTCCTTCCGGAGAGCTCATCCTGATTGCATGAATAGTATCATTCCGTGCGACTTTAGCCAGTGCTCAAGTTCTTTGTCATCTTCCCCGTTCCAGCCATCCCCGTTCTTAGCCATTTTTAGGCTGCTGCGGCATCATTTTGGCTGGTAGCGCTACCAACTGGGGTGGGGGTTGTAGTGTTGTGTAGTTTTATGTTCCGGCGTCGTCGTACTTTTTCCGCTATCTTTCTTTGCACTTTGTGTTTGGTTCCGATGCTTCCCGCCGGCGGCTGTTATAGTTTATATCAACTGCTCGACATACTGCACTCCTCTAATTTGTCACCATTCGGGTTGAAGTCACGTACCGAAAGCTCATTAAATTTCGTCATATCTGCTTTCCCTTCCTTTCGTTTCCCTTTAATGGCTGACTTTATTTTTCCCTTGTTTGTTTTGGCTGCGTTTTACGACTAAAGTTTCTTTGGATTCAGACACTTTCTAATATGTACAGAACGAACATTTATCCGGAGGAAAACACATAGGAAAACCTTGCAATAATAGATGGAAGGAAACTGCTGTTTTATTTCCTTGTTTCAAACGTCTTGATAAATTCAATTATTAACATTCCAAAGCACTCATATTTGTTATTTTAGTCATTGGCGTAACTACAGGGGGGCTAGGGGGGGCTATAGCCCCACCTAGAGTCAAGTTAGCCCCCCCCTAGAATTTTTGCTACAGATAGTGATTTTTTTTTCATTGTAGCTCTACGAAACACCACAGACAAACAGACGTAACACTAGAGAAATTACCATCGACCATGACTTCAACGATCAATTTAAATTTGATTGATTGCACGTTTCACAACTAGAGGCGCAGGCTTCGGAATACTTCGAGTTTGACATTTCACTCCAGCACCGTCTGGGGACAATGTCATACGAAATATTATTTCGTGTAAGACGATCGCAAGATGGTGGTAGAGAGCTTGGGCAACATTTTTTTCGGAAAATGTTCAAGCTGTTACGTCTGTTTGTCTGTGGAAACACCATAGCAAGTTGATTAAACTTTATTAAGTTTTTGAACTTGGAATAATTCTCGCCCGATTTTTGAAAACATCGAATTCAAAAGGAGAGGCCTCCGGTTCACTAACCCCATAACTAAGGGTATCCTACAACAAATGTACGTATGAATTGATATGAAATTATTTACGTTTTCCTTTTACGAACAAAAAATATCACAAGTCAGTCAAAAAGCCGCTTGATGCGGTTTGACAGAACCCCGACCATATACAAATAATATTTGCCTTGCCAGGATTATGTTACCTGAAAGATGCTTCGCATTCCAGAAAGGATTATGGTTAAAATTCTTTCGAGAATGTTATTACCAAATACAGAGTACAGTAACTTTGAGATTTCAGGGGAGGTAAATAAAACTTGATTGAATTCATACAACTCCTTTGACTTCTTATGAGGTCAGGGCTAATGATAAATATCGTTTGTTATATCCAAGCTGTCGAAAGATGAGTTGAAATGGCGAACTGGTAGACCAACTTTTGAACAATATGCATTAGTTTGGTTGAGCGTCGGGCGAAAACGATAACATTTGTTAAAAAATTGTTGACTGTTAAAAAATAAAATTTTGAAAAGATAGCCCCCCCTAGAATTTTTCGTTAGTTACGCCAATGATTTTAGTCTTCTGATAATCTAAGGTTTGAGGCTTGTTTAAAATAATATATACTGAAAAGCTGTTAAGTAAATAAAAACTCTTATGAAAAATTGAGCACATTGAAGACTTCGGGCATGTATTATTGAAGACAGAAATACAGAAAACGAGAAATAGGCATGATGAATACCACGCGTTGCAGTAGTCCTTTGGAGAAACACGATTTTGGAAGTCATTTGAATTCAACTGAGTTATTTAATTCACTTGCCCTATCATTTGCAGCATTATCACTTGCAGCATTATAATAAATATTGCAAGATTGTTTAAGGAACCGTATGAGTGAAAATATCATTTGAATCGACACTATAGACATCCTAAACATTTCTAGTAAACTAAGAGATCGTGGACCAGAAAACAAATTTCCTACAACTTTGGTTCTATCGCATGTAAAAGTATGGGAAGGCTGCAGAAGTCACGTTACGATGGCCTTTAGTTTCCTGTTTGAAGGCACAGCCGTGTCATGTCGACTCGTGTCAATACATTCCAAGATGTTTCATTCCATCCGAAAACTAAACACAAAGGGATTGCTCCACCTAACAGCAACCGTCACGAACTGCTGCCTTCTGGTTGTTGCAAACTGGTGTTCATTAATAGCAAATGCGATGAGCTAACAAAAACCGGAGGAGCCAAGTCATCCACAAGCAACAGCATCGGCCCCACCCCGCCGTCCTGTGTCCATTCGCACAAGCTGGAAGGTCCTCACAGCAATCGTCGAAACGAGAAACATCAGCGTCATCCGAGTGGAATTTTGTGTGTCACAGATCAAAGCGATAGAGCACACCAGCAGCTGGTTCTCGTTTGTTGTCATGCATCATCGGGCAGTTCTATTTTAGTGTCGCTCCAGGAGTCCCGGAAGAGCGTGGGATGGTCGTTTCCTCAGTTTCATTTCGCCAGCCTTCGGAATTTCTTTGTTTTTTGCTTGTTTAGTGGGCTGCTTGAGGCAAAGTTGATACATTTTTAAAATCATTAAATTTTGCTTCACGAGCTTTTTCTTCATGTGCTGCGATGGGGTTTGTTTGCAGAGAGGAAGTTTGATCAGCGTTTTTGTTTGTGCTTGCAGGAACATTAGGTTAAGCACAAAGCTTTATAAATTCACAACGGTTGCAGCAAACAGGATGGCATGTAATATACAAACAGTCAGTGACCTAAGCAATTCCGTTCTAGAGGAAATTTCTGAATTATGTATAAGAATGTTGCAAAATCTATATAAAATGCTCGCATATAGCAATTTTTTCTATTTTTATACAAATACTGCCGAAAAAAACCTTTAAGCGTTGTTCATATACCACATGAACATCACGAAACAAAGAAATACAGCACCAATTTCTTGGCTTCTTTTTTTTTTTGCATGTTTTCACTGCAGGAAAAATCACAAAAATAAGAAGCAAATCAAATTCTTTTTCATTCCCTTGTTTTTATGGCATCAATATCAGAGCTATGAGATGAAGTCCAGGAGCAGTAACCCTATTCAATTTTCGACGAGAAATGCTCAATGTAAAAATCAGCCAGGAAGAAACCTCGCTTTTTTTTTTGATTGGGGTTGTTATGGATTTTTTTTATCCTTCCAAAATATATTTTGAAGAATTTTAAAACATAATTGTTTTTATCAAAATGTTGTACAGCAATATAATATAATAATAACGATATAATAATACATAATTAATTTTTCGTTTGTAACACGTCAACCTTGGAAACTTCTATAAACTTGTTTTTTAGGTTTCTGACTTCCAAGATTTTTAATTTTCCTAGTTAGATGTTTAGACTAAAGGGTTTACGGATGTTATGTCAGATTTCCATACCTTAAAAATTTTGAAAGACCTGTGCGCAGAATAAAATATTGTCGGCGGTATCCAGCGACGAGTTAGCTAAGGGCTCCAAGTCTCACTAATAAAGACAAAATAATAATTGTCGGCGGTCTGCGGCGTTATTTGGCGGTGTTACTCCGTTTGCAATCGTCAGCGGCTTGCATCGGATTGAATTTGTTCTAACTTTTAAAAACATATGTTCCGCCAAAGAGAAATGATGAATGTTGAAATTAACAAACGACTTCAGTTGGTTAGGGTAATGGTAACAAAAACAACAGTGGTGATATAAGAGAAATTAGTATGAGATAGAAAAGACAATAATATGAAAAATAGATAGCTTTACTTAATGTGACCAGACGTCCCGCGTTTCGCGGGACGCTGCATTTTTCAACTTCGTTTTACGAATTTATTAAAATTCATACAGCCTTATAAATATTTTTTCAATTTTTTTGGGCCAAAATCTATGGGAAATGCGCTTTTGGAGGATCAATTTTCAAACCAGTGACGCAATTCAGATAGGCGTCCCGCGTTTCGTAGGACACTTGCTGGTCACATTAGCTTTACTGCTCCTGGAATTCATCTCATAGCACTTATCTTCTTCCTATGGAAAACAAAACAATGAAAAGTAAAAGGAATTTGATTTGTTTCTCATTTTTGTGATTTTCTTCGGCAAGAGGAAAAGATGAAATTTGTGTTTTATTTCTGTGTTTCGCGATGGGATGAAAAACAGAACAGTGTCGTTTGACCGAACAGGCCATATGACCGAAAACGTCGTTTCGCCTAAAATTTCGTTTGGCAGGGAAGGCTAATGTGGAAAGTAATAAATGCGAATTGAGCTTAGCTTAGCTTAGACTGACTGTACATATCAATGGTTGCTACTCCGTGATTGATCAGAGCTGGTGCGAATTGCATTTGGATCCAATTGAGTTGTGGTTGGGATTTACCTTCCCGAAGTGCACGTTCCAGCAGCTCGCAAATGCTGATCAATAACGGCGCCGGCAAGTCCTTACAGTCAGTTGGGAAGGAAGAGAAGTTTAGTGTGTGGTTATTGTTGCTACTAGAGACCAAAAATACCTCTGCATCTCCACAATTACCACGGGAAGGAAGTTGTGTTAGTTGGGTGAGGTAATCAGAAACTTAGATCAGGATTCACCATGAAAAGTGATGTGACCTTGCAACTTCTATTTTACTAATTGGTACGGATATTGATATTTTTATTTACAACAGTATTAGCATTTTCTTATCAGATCTTTTAGAATATGTGTTCAATTCAACCGTCTAAGACGAATTTTATTCCACTAGTTAATTAACTAGTGGAATTAAATGGAGAGTACATACTTAATTCGTCTTAGATGGTTGAATACATTCCACTAAAAGAGCTTTATATATTTTTCTGAAGATGTGTTCATTTGTTCATCAATCGTAAGGATAAACAATAAATCACTCAAAGTGAACGATTGTTGATTTCAATTTGGACTAAAACGCCAACGCCATCATTATTGCTTTGACGCTCACTGCGAAGGGGCGACAATATAACAAAGAGTTTTTTTTTAGATTATGCAGAAAAACCATCATCAAAAATAAGGCAGGCAACTCCACCCAGAAATGGATGGTTAATTCTGTTATAACTGTTTCTGTGAGCTTTCGTAATTATATACAACATGTAGAAAGGACGTGTCTGGTATGGAAGGATAATAAACAGTTGAATTCACTGATTATTTGCTGCCAGCACTTATGCAAGCCATGTGCAATTTATGATTAAAATGAATTTAATAGTGCACAATAATTCCTAAAAAGCTTAACATTCAATCAAGTTATAAAAGTGAATTTAATTAATATTAATTGTTATCGTAGATCGCAGCATATGCACACAGCGCCGTAGCGTGTGGTTGGCCGGGTTGGCCCTCTCCAAGGGCGATAGCCCTTAGGGGGGCGCCAGAATCAAGAATTACGGCTTGAGAAACAGAACAATTTGATTAGTTACAGGGACAATTAAAAACAAACCGACCACAAAGTCCTAAGGATGAAATTTCAAACCAGCATGTCAAATGGTTTGGTCTTAGTTTTAACTGCTATTTTGGTTTCACTGAGACTTCCGGAACCGGTAACAAGGAGCCAAGAAAAAGTCTAAACATCTGTTTCTGTTATTTGTTTTTTTTTTTAAAGTTGTGGATTTGATTATTTTTATTTTATTTTCATTTTATTTAAAATTCTGATAAGGACCGTATTTGACCCGGTGGCAAACCAGAAACTCATATCAATGTTAGAAAGGGAAAACTGTTGAATATACGATGGATAGAGATAATATATTTACCTTGCTAAAATTCCTACTTTGGTTATCATTTCTCAAGGCTATCGAAGTATTCATCGCCTCACTTCGCCACGTGGGTGGTCCTTCTGCTTCCGACCACTTAAAAGTTGGATTTTATTGACTCAATGAAGTACAACAGTGACAGACCCATTCCTAAATTTGATGCTTCTTGATTTAAATAGATCCGATAGCGATTTCGACCATCAATCGATTCATTTTAGTGTGGAAATTTCTTGACTCAACAATCTTTTGAAATTTGCATAAGATTCCTCCAATTGAGTGCTAGGACGTTATGGACCGTATAAGTTGCAAGGAATCAGAAATCAACCTTCTACAATTTTCAAGAACTTTCAGTCCATTCTGGATGTTTGTGCAAGGTTCTGAACATATTCCACCAAATTTACGAAATGTAAAAAAATGTAAAAAAAAATCAAAGAAATATTGGGGGATACCGCTGAATACTGCTTGGTGTTTGAAGCATCTTCAATTCACTAAACTTTTTAATCTTACTTTTAGATGAAATACAACATATTTGATTGTAAAATATTGCTAATTTTTTACTTTCTAAAAGAGGGGTGCCCAAAAAAGGTTTCGTCAAGGGCGCCGGGAATCCACACTACGGCTCTGTAGTCGGTATGCACATAGAACAATAGTCTACATAAAGGGTATATAGTAGGGTGTCCCAAAAAAAATCGATGTTCGAAAAGTCATGGTGCTCAACCCTCAAATGAAAGATATACCTGTCTGGATAATTTTTGTAGAACAAACTGAATCAAAACTAATAAAGAGATCATAGTAAACCTGATTAGTTGTTTATTGCTATATATTAACTGTTGGATGTGATATCATTTTATAACTGGCTCCATCCATATACTCCGACCAAATCCTGTAATTCAGGTAACCAACTCCATCGGAAAAAAAAAGCTCTGTTACCTGGAAAATATTCCCATTTATTTGCTTTTGAATTGTTGTTAATTTAAATTAAATTATTGGTGCAACTTGATGAAATTATAACATGTAAAGAAAAAGTACCGAATTTGTACACTTTTTGACTATTTACTAAAACTGCAATATCTCAGCCCCAGAACAACATTTCTTGGATCTTATTTTATGAAAATACTCCCTATAAATAGCTCTTTGTAGTATGTAAGTTTTTCTGAACGAAAAAAAAAAAATTTTTTGTTTGAGGATGAAATAACTTCGAAAATTAGTCATAAAAATGTGCTTTTTTCGATTTTAAAAACAGTTCTGCAGATTGTAAACACGTATAATACCAAAAACTAATTCATGGAGAATATGGGCAAAGATCCACAGAAAAATAAAAAAATATAAAACGAATGGGAGACTCTGAAAAAAAATTGTGAAAGGACCCAATATTTGATTTTTGACCTAAAAAAAGCTCATTTTTCAAAAATCGATCTGGCGCGACCTCTAAACGATTTTTTAGAAATTCAGTTTGTTCTACAAAAATTATCCAGACAGGTATATCTTTCATTTCAGGGTTGAGCACCATGACTTTTCAAACATCGATTTTTTTTGGGACACCCTAGTATATAGTATTTACCCTAAACGCTCGAAACCTAAGTTTGTAAGTAGCATAAAACATAACAAATGATGAGTTCAGTGCGTGATCTCTCATGTTTCGGACAGCAGAACGATCGCGTGGTCGGACGAAATATTGTGTTCTGCATTGCGCGGCCGGTAATAAAAATAAAAATAATCAGTTCAGTGCGTGATCGCTCATGTTTCGGACAGCAGAACGATCGCGTGGTCGGACGAAATATTGTGTTCTGCATTGCGCGGCCGGTAATAAAAATAAAAATAATCAGTTCAGTGCGTGATCGCTCATGTTTCGGACAGCAGAACGATCGCGTGGTCGGACGAAATATTGTGTTCTGTATTGCGCGGCCGGTAATAAAAATAATCAGTTCAGTGCGTGATCTCTCATGTTTCGGACAGCAGAACGATCGCGTGGTCGGACGAAATATTGTGTTCTGCATTGCGCGGCCGGTAATAAAAATAAAAATAATCAGTTCAGTGCGTGATCGCTCATGTTTCGGACAGCAGAACGATCGCGTGGTCGGACGAAATATTGTGTTCTGCATTGCGCGGCCGGTAATAAAAATAATCAGTTCAGTGCGTGATCTCTCATGTTTCGGACAGCAGAACGATCGCGTGGTCGGACGAAATATTGTGTTCTGCATTGCACGGTCGGTAATAAAAATAAAAATAATCAGTTCAGTGCGTGATCTCTCATGTTTCGGACAGCAGAACGATCGCGTGGTCGGACGAAATATTGTGTTCTGCATTGCGCGGCCGGTAATAAAAATAATTAGTTCAGTGCGTGATCTCTCATGTTTCGGACAGCAGAACGATCGCGTGGTCGGACGAAATATTGTGTTCTGCATTGCGCGGCCGGTAATAAAAATAATTAGTTCAGTGCGTGATCTCTCATGTTTCGGACAGCAGAACGATCGCGTGGTCGGACGAAATATTGTGTTCTGCATTGCGCGGCCGGTAATAAAAATAAAAATAATCAGTTCAGTGCGTGATCGCTCATGTTTCGGACAGCAGAACGATCGCGTGGTCGGACGAAATATTGTGTTCTGCATTGCGCGGCCGGTAATAAAAATAAAAATAATCAGTTCAGTGCGTGATCGCTCATGTTTCGGACAGCAGAACGATCGCGTGGTCGGACGAAATATTGTGTTCTGCATTGCGCGGCCGGTAATAAAAATAATTAGTTCAGTGCGTGATCTCTCATGTTTCGGACAGCAGAACGATCGCGTGGTCGGACGAAATATTGTGTTCTGCATTGCGCGGCCGGTAATAAAAATAAAAATAATCAGTTCAGTGCGTGATCGCTCATGTTTCGGACAGCAGAACGATCGCGTGGTCGGACGAAATATTGTGTTCTGCATTGCGCGGCCGGTAATAAAAATCAGTTCAGTGCGCGATCGCTCATGTTTCGGACAGCAGAACGATCGCGTGGTCGGACGAAATATTGTGTTCTGCATTGCGCGGCCGGTAATAAAAATAATCAGTTCAGTGCGTGATCTCTCATGTTTCCGGACAGCAGAACGATCGCGTGGTCGGACGAAATATTGTGTTCTGCATTGCGCGGCCGGTAATAAAAATAAAATAATCAGTTCAGTGCGTGATCGCTCATGTTTCGGACAGCAGAACGATCGCGTGGTCGGACGAAATATTGTGTTCTGCATTGCGCGGCCGGTAATAAAAATAATTAGTTCAGTGCGTGATCTCTCATGTTTCGGACAGCAGAACGATCGCGTGGTCGGACGAAATATTGTGTTCTGTATTGCGCGGCCGGTAATAAAAATAATCAGTTCAGTGCGTGATCTCTCATGTTTCGGACAGCAGAACGATCGCGTGGTCGGACAAAATATTGTGTTCTGCATTGCGCGGCCGGTAATAAAAATAAAAATAATCAGTTCAGTGCGTGATCGCTCATGTTTCGGACAGCAGAACGATCGCGTGGTCGGACGAAATATTGTGTTCTGCATTGCGCGGCCGGTAATAAAAATAATTAGTTCAGTGCGTGATCTCTCATGTTTCGGACAGCAGAACGATCGCGTGGTCGGACGAAATATTGTGTTCTGCATTGCGCGGCCGGTAATAAAAATAATCAGTTCAGTGCGTGATCTCTCATGTTTCGGACAGCAGAACGATCGCGTGGTCGGACGAAATATTGTGTTCTGCATTGCGCGGCCGGTAATAAAAATAAAAATAATCAGTTCAGTGCGTGATCGCTCATGTTTCGGACAGCAGAACGATCGCGTGGTCGGACGAAATATTGTGTTCTGCATTGCGCGGCCGGTAATAAAAATAAAAATAATCAGTTCAGTGCGTGATCGCTCATGTTTCGGACAGCAGAACGATCGCGTGGTCGGACGAAATATTGTGTTCTGCATTGCGCGGCCGGTAATAAAAATAAAAATAATCAGTTCAGTGCGTGATCGCTTATGTTTCGGACAGCAGAACGATCGCGTGGTCGGACGAAATATTGTGTTCTGCATTGCGCGGCCGGTAATAAAAATAATCAGTTCAGTGCGTGATCTCTCATGTTTCGGACAGCAGAACGATCGCGTGGTCGGACGAAATATTGTGTTCTGCATTGCGCGGCCGGTAATAAAAATAAAAATAATCAGTTCAGTGCGTGATCGCTCATGTTTCGGACAGCAGAACGATCGCGTGGTCGGACGAAATATTGTGTTCTGCATTGCGCGGCCGGTAATAAAAATAATCAGTTCAGTGCGTGATCTCTCATGTTTCGGACAGCAGAACGATCGCGTGGTCGGACGAAATATTGTGTTCTGCATTGCGCGGCCGGTAATAAAATAAAATAATCAGTTCAGTGCGTGATCGCTCATGTTTCGGACAGCAGAACGATCGCGTGGTCGGACGAAATATTGTGTTCTGCATTGCGCGGCCGGTAATAAAAATAATTAGTTCAGTGCGTGATCTCTCATGTTTCGGACAGCAGAACGATCGCGTGGTCGGACGAAATATTGTGTTCTGCATTGCGCGGCCGGTAATAAAATAATCAGTTCAGTGCGTGATCTCTCATGTTTCGGACAGCAGAACGATCGCGTGGTCGGACGAAATATTGTGTTCTGCATTGCGCGGCCGGTAATAAAATAAAAATAATCAGTTCAGTGCGTGATCGCTCATGTTTCGGACAGCAGAACGATCGCGTGGTCGGACGAAATATTGTGTTCTGCATTGCGCGGCCGGTAATAAAATAATTAGTTCAGTGCGTGATCTCTCATGTTTCGGACAGCAGAACGATCGCGTGGTCGGACGAAATATTGTGTTCTGCATTGCGCGGCCGGTAATAAAAATAATCAGTTCAGTGCGTGATCTCTCATGTTTCGGACAGCAGAACGATCGCGTGGTCGGACGAAATATTGTGTTCTGCATTGCGCGGCCGGTAATAAAAATAATAATAACCAGTTCAGTGCGTGATCGCTCATGTTCCCGACAGCAGCACGATCGCGTGGACGGACGAAATATTGTGTTCTGCATTGCGCGGCCGGTAATAAAAATAATTAGTTCAGTGCGTGATCTCTCATGTTTCGGACAGCAGAACGATCGCGTGGTCGGACGAAATATTGTGTTCTGCATTGCGCGGCCGGTAATAAAAATAATTAGTTCAGTGCGTGATCTCTCATGTTTCGGACAGCAGAACGATCGCGTGGTCGGACGAAATATTGTGTTCTGCATTGCGCGGCCGGTAATAAAAATAATTAATTCAGTGCGTGATCTCTCATGTTTCGGACAGCAGAACGATCGCGTGGTCGGACGAAATATTGTGTTCTGCATTGCGCGGCCGGTAATAAAAATAATCAGTTCAGTGCGTGATCTCTCATGTTTCGGACAGCAGAACGATCGCGTGGTCGGACGAAATATTGTGTTCTGCATTGCGCGGCCGGTAATAAAAATAAAAATAATCAGTTCAGTGCGTGATCGCTCATGTTTCGGACAGCAGAACGATCGCGTGGTCGGACGAAATATTGTGTTCTGCATTGCGCGGCCGGTAATAAAAATAATTAGTTCAGTGCGTGATCTCTCATGTTTCGGACAGCAGAACGATCGCGTGGTCGGACGAAATATTGTGTTCTGCAATGCGCGGCCGGTAATAAAAATTAGTTCAGTGCGTGATCTCTCATGTTTCGGACAGCAGAACGATCGCGTGGTCGGACGAAATATTGTGTTCTGCATTGCGCGGCCGGTAATAAAAGTAAAAATAATCAGTTCAGTGCGTGATCGCTCATGTTTCGGACAGCAGAACGATCGCGTGGTCGGACGAAATATTGTGTTCTGCATTGCGCGGCCGGTAATAAAAATAAAAATAATCAGTTCAGTGCGTGATCGCTCATGTTTCGGACAGCAGAACGATCGCGTGGTCGGACGAAATATTGTGTTCTGCATTGCGCGGCCGGTAATAAAAATAATCAGTTCAGTGCGTGATCTCTCATGTTTTGGACAGCAGAACGATCGCGTGGTCGGACGAAATATTGTGTTCTGCATTGCGCGGCCGGTAATAAAAATAAAAATAATCAGTTCAGTGCGTGATCGCTCATGTTTCGGACAGCAGAACGATCGCGTGGTCGGACGAAATATTGTGTTCTGCATTGCGCGGCCGGTAATAAAAATAAAAATAATCAGTTCAGTGCGTGATCGCTCATGTTTCGGACAGCAGAACGATCGCGTGGTCGGACGAAATATTGTGTTCTGCATTGCGCGGCCGGTGATAGAAATAAAAATAATCAGTTCAGTGCGTGATCTCTCATGTTTCGGACAGCAGAACGATCGCGTGGTCGGACGAAATATTGTGTTCTGCATTGCGCGGCCGGTAATAAAAATAAAATAATCAGTTCAGTGCGTGATCGCTCATGTTTCCGGACAGCAGAACGATCGCGTGGTCGGACGAAATATTGTGTTCTGCATTGCGCGGCCGGTAATAAAAATAAAATAATCAGTTCAGTGCGTGATCGCTCATGTTTCGGACAGCAGAACGATCGCGTGGTCGGACGAAATATTGTGTTCTGCATTGCGCGGCCGGTAATAAAATAAAAATAATCAGTTCAGTGCGTGATCGCTCATGTTTCGGACAGCAGAACGATCGCGTGGTCGGACGAAATATTGTGTTCTGCATTGCGCGGCCGGTAATAAAAATAAACAGTTCAGTGCGTGATCTCTCATGTTTCGGACAGCAGAACGATCGCGTGGTCGGACGAAATATTGTGTTCTGCATTGCGCGGCCGGTAATAAAAATAAAATTAATCAGTTCAGTGCGTGATCTCTCATGTTTCGGACAGCAGAACGATCGCGTGGTCGGACGAAATATTGTGTTCTGCATTGCGCGGCCGGTAATAAAAATAATCAGTTCAGTGCGTGATCTCTCATGTTTCGGACAGCAGAACGATCGCGTGGTCGGACGAAATATTGTGTTCTGCATTGCGCGGCCGATAATAAAAATAAAAATAATCAGTTCAGTGCGTGATCGCTCATGTTTCGGACAGCAGAACGATCGCGTGGTCGGACGAAATATTGTGTTCTGCATTGCGCGGCCGGTAATAAAAATAATCAGTTCAGTGCGTGATCTCTCATGTTTCGGACAGCAGAACGATCGCGTGGTCGGACGAAATATTGTGTTCTGCATTGCGCGGCCGGTAATAAAAATAAAAATAATCAGTTCGAACGAGCCAGACGTTTGTGCTGTGTCTCATCGCGGGTGTTGTTCGGTAGTGCGAGTCTATTGTGTGGTGCCTACCTACGGATCCAAGGCGATCACTGTCGGCGAGCGAAGTAGCTGCTTCTGGCGACGCCAGTAAAGCAGGCTATTGTTTCTGCTGCTACCTACAGCAGCAGCACAGATAAGTGGCAGATTTTGTTTTATTGTTCTCCCTTTTGGAGCGGGACTGATTGAAATCAATTGAATTAGTTTTTTTCTTATTATTTTTTCTGATTTGCTAATAGTTTTAAGTTAGTATAAGACAGAATTGTCCTTCCACCTCTCGGGGTGAGAATGGAAGCAGAGACTATGGGAGGTGGTGAGCCACCAAAAGAGGTTCGCACACGGTTTTACCAGGCATCTTCGCCTGGCCCTTGGGTTGTTTACTTTCGGCAGAAAGCGAAAAGCCTAGATTTTCTCGGCATCAAACGAGACTTGACGCGTCGTTTTACGAAGCTTGAATTCAATCAAATCAACAGAAACAAGCTACGCATCACCGCACCTACATACCAGGTGGCGAATGAAATTGCTGGCGACAGGGCGTACAACATTGAATATTTAGTTTATGTCCCCTCGCGGGAGGTCGAAATAGAAGGTGTGATCAACGCAGCGAGCTTAACTTGCAAGGATGTGCTTGCAGGGAAAGGTCGCTTAAAGAATGCCCTGCAATCTACCGTGGATATCCTGGACTGCAAGGAATTGCATTCAGCAACCACAGTAGATGGTAAAAGGTATATGCTAAGTCAGGCTCGCTTCGGGTGACGTTCGCCGGTTCGATGCTCCCCAAAATATGTAGATATCGAGAATATGTTGTTTCCGGTGCGTTTGTTTGTACCAAGGGTATTTAATTGTACCAACTGCAAACAATTAGGTCACACTGCCGAGTTTTGTGACAACAAACCACTTTGTGGTAAATGCTTCCAAAGACATCGGGAGGATACCTGCCAGCAACAAGCCACAAAATGTGCTTATTGTGGTTTGGATCCTGCCCATGGTTTGCAAGATTGCCCGGTGTACAAAAGACGCACCCAAAAAGTGAAGCGCTCGTTGGTACAGCGCTCCAAGCAGTCTTATGCGGAAATGGTTAAAGCGCAAGACACATCCGCCACTGCCACCGCAAATACTGCTTTTTCAGCTGCCGTTCAAGTAAGTGACTATTATGATTCCATCTCCATTGATGAATCGGACTCTGACGCAGCCGACATGGATGATTCTTCGGTGGTACTCGCGCCCGAAAAGAGGAAGCAACCGTCTTCCCCGGGATCGCGAAGAAAGAAAACAAAAGTCATCCATAAAGGCTTGGCAAAATCAGAAGGTAATGGGGGATTATTTAAAATCCCGAAGCAACCAGTCTTCACTGCAGATCCCTGCTGCTCTAAGACATTCCCGCCATTGCCTAAAACCGATGTTCCTAAGAAACATCCGGCTAGGATTATCAATGAAAAGGAAAATGCTACTCGCACTTCCGAAAACAGAATCTCGTCCAAGCGAGGATTGATATCCTTTAAGGACCTCGTGGACCGCTTTTTGAATCTTTTCAATATTCCGGATTCATTGAGGCCAATCATTGACCTCTTTATTCCAACAGTAGAAAGTTATCTGAAGCAATTGACTGTTTCATGGCCCCTTCTTGCAGAAATTGTATCTTTCGATGGATAATACGGCCATACAAGATACAATCACTGTGCTGCAGTGGAACTGTCATAGTCTAAAAAATAAATTGGACGTGTTCAAGTTTTTGATTCGCAATTCCGATTGTGATGTATTTGCTCTCTGTGAAACATGGCTTTCTTCTGAAGATGAAATCAACTTCCACGATTTTAACATTATTCGCCAAGATCGGGATGATCATTATGGTGGCGTTCTTTTGGGGATCAAAAAATGCTACTCCTTCTACAGAATTCCCATTCCCGGCTTAGAAATCGTCGCATGCCAAGTAAATGTGAAGAATAAAGACCTTTGCATAGCTTCAGTGTACATTCCTCCAAATGCCTCTATTAATCGTCGACATTTTTGGAGCGCAGTCTCCCTTCTATCATCTCCAGTATTGATATTGGGTGATATGAACGCACATGGTATTGGATGGGGCGAAACGTATGACGATTATAGAGCGCCTATTTTCTATGATTTGTGTGACGATTTCAATTTGAATATTTTGAACACTGGTGAAGTAACTCGAATAGGACCAAATGGTCAACAAAGCCGTATTGATCTGTCTTTATGTTCTAATTCACTATCGTTAGATTGCACGTGGAAGGTTATCCAAGATCCCCACGGTAGTGACCATATGCCGATAGCCACCACCATTAAAAGTGGCTATCAAGAATCTGAACCAGTTAATGTTCCTTTCGATCTCACGAAGAACATTGACTGGCAAAAATTTGCATCGGCGGTAAAAATTGGTATTGAATCAACTGATATTCTTCCGCCATTGGATGAGTATCGATTCCTTACCGAATTGATTCATAAAAGCGCACTGGAAGCTCAGAAACGACGCGTTCCAAGTACATCTGTCATAAGAAGACCAGCCACTCCTGGATGGGATGAAGAATGTACTAAGTTGTATTCTGAGAAATCTGATGCCTTCAAGGCCTTCCGTAAACACGGAAGGTCCGAGCTTTTCGAAGAGTATTTGAGGCTTGAAAGAAAGCTCAAAAATCTTCTCAAGGCTAAAAAACGTAGCTACTGGCGACGTTTTGTCGAGGGACTATCACGAGAAACCTCAATGACAACACTTTGGAAAACGGCCCGCAACATGCGGAACCGCATTTCCACCAACGAGAGTGAAGAATACTCCAACCGATGGATATTCAATTTCGCAAAAAAGGTCTGTCCAGATTCCGTACCAGCAGAACCGCTATTTCGAGAATCAGTCACTGATCCCGGTTCTTTGGATGGGCCATTCTCAATGCTGGAACTATCTATGTCTCTTCTTTCATCGAATAATTCTGCTCCGGGATGCGATAACATCAAATTCAATCTTCTTAAAAATCTCCCAGATATCGCAAAAAGACGGTTACTTGACCTGTACAACTGTTTCATGGAGTACAACATCGTACCACCAGAATGGCGACAGGTCAAAGTAATAGCTATCCAAAAGCCTGGGAAACCAGCGTCTGATTACAATTCCTACCGACCGATTGCCATGCTTTCATGCATGAGAAAATTATTGGAAAAAATGATCCTTTCAAGAATCGACCATTGGGTTGAACAAAATGCATTACTCTCAAATACTCAGTTTGGATTTCGTAAAGGTAAAGGAACAAATGATTGTCTAGCGTTGCTCTCTTCAGATATACAGCTGGCCTTTGCGCACAAGGAGCAATTGGCTTCAGTATTCTTGGATATTAAGGGCGCTTTTGATTCAGTTTCCATAAAAGTGCTGTCAGACAATCTGCACAGTAATGGATTGCCCGTTATTTTGAATAATTTCTTGTACAATTTGTTGTCAGAAAAACAAATGAATTTTACACTCGGCACTCTGACAACTTCCAGAAATAGCTACATGGGTCTTCCCCAAGGTTCATGTTTAAGTCCCTTGCTTTATAATTTCTATGTTAAAGATATTGACAATTGTTTGGAAGGACAATGCACGCTCAGACAACTTGCAGATGATGCCGTGGTCTCTCTAAGAGGTCCAAGTGCAGCTGTCTTGCAAGGACCATTGCAAAGTACCCTGGATAATCTGACTGTTTGGGCCAGACATCTAGGGATCGAGTTTTCACCGCAAAAAACTCAGTTGGTTGTGTTTACTAGGAAGCGGTACCCAGCTCAACTGAAACTCAAGCTGTTGAATGATGACATCAACCAATCTTTATCTTCTAAATACCTTGGGGTCGTGTTTGATTCTAAATGTACTTGGAAACTCCATTTTGAGTATTTGATACAAAAATGCCGGAAAAGGATCCATTTTCTACGTTCTATCTCCGGAACCTGGTGGGGTGCTCACCCGGAAGACCTCATCAAACTCTATAGAACGACTATTCTCTCTGTTTTAGAGTATGGCTCCTTCTGCTTCCTCTCAGCAGTTGATTGCCACCTGATCAAATTGGAACGAATTCAGTATCGTTGTTTGCGTATTGCCCTTGGCTGCATGCATTCAACGCATAACATGAGCCTGGAGGTGCTTGCTGGAGTCACTCCTTTAAAGCACCGTTACTGGGAGCTCTCACTTAGAATACTCATCAAATGTGGAACAAGTAACACACTTGTTCTAGATAACTTCGATAATATGCTTGAACTAACTTGTCGTTCAAGATTCCTGAGAGTTTATCTCAACTACATATCGTCAGATCTTTGTCTTCCGTGTTATAATCCCCCTCGAGTTCACTTCACCAACGACAGTTCCTCAATTGTATACGATCTGTCCATGAAACATGCTATTCAAGGAATACCAGATCACCTTCGAAATCTTTCTATTCCCTCCATTTTTTCTGAAAAATATGAACATGTCAATTGCAACAACAGATATTTCACTGATGGTTCTCGCATTAACGGATCCACTGGCTTCGGTGTTTTCAATGTAACTTCAACCACCTTCCGAAAACTTCAGGAACCGTGTTCGGTTTATGTTGCTGAGCTGGCAGCAATTAACTTCGCTTTGGGGATAATTTCCAATCAGCCCGTAGACCATTATTTCATCTTCTCGGATAGTCTTAGTTCTATCGAGGCACTCCGGTCGATGAAACCTGTTAAGCACGCATCTTACTTTCTTACAAACATAAGAGAGCAGATGCGTGCTTTGATCGAAAGATCATTCAAGATTACCTTTGTTTGGGTATCTTCTCACTGCTCAATCTACGGCAATGAAAAGGCGGACTCGCTAGCAAAGGTGGGCGCACAGGAAGGTGAGGTTTATGATAGACCATTCTCGAGCAACGAGTTTTTCCCATTAGTCCGTCAGAGTACTCTTCAAAGTTGGCAAAGAAATTGGACACACAACGAACTTGGACGGTGGCTATTTTCTATAGTTCCAAAAGTTTCTGGGCGAGCGTGGTTCAGAGGTGAGGACTTAAGTCGAGGCTTCATTCGCGTGATGTCGAGACTTATGTCTAATCACTATTCACTAAACGCACATCTGTACAGAATAAACCTTGTCGATAGCAACTTATGTAGGTGCGGAGCCGGTTATGATGACATCGAACACGTAGTTTGGTTCTGCTCGGAAAACGACGTCTCCAGAGAGCAATTATTGGATACCCTAGTGGCCCGAGGTAAACAACCCTTCCAGGAGATAAGAGGTGTTTTGGGGGATCGTGATGTGGTCTATATGCAAGCCATTTATAGTTTTCTTTGTTCCTCTGACATAAAAGTCTAATACTTTTGTTTTTTTCTTTTCTTCAAAGTTTTTTTTTGTTTTGTCTCTGTCTGTCTGTCCCGTAGAGCGCCGTAGCTCTGGCCGTCCGGAAGATGCTCCCATTCGAACCATTCTTCGAGCACGACGACACACCACATCGTCCCCGACGCCAAATGACCGGATGAGCTGCTGAAATTCATTGATTATGATGATTCCCTGATTCCCGAATCCTAATCCCCGTCCATCCTTAAACATTGTAAACCTAACCTCGAGTCACCACGAGTACGTTGGCTTATTTCCCTCTCTTACTAATTTAATAATAAGATTATGTCGATTGTACATATCTCAAAGAAACGTGGCTCCGTAAAGTGTTATACACGCCTGAGCCTACCAAATAAACGAAATTGGAGAAAAAAAAAAAAAAAAAAATAATCAGTTCAGTGCGTGATCGCTCATGTTTCGGACAGCAGAACGATCGCGTGGTCGGACGAAATATTGTGTTCTGCATTGCGCGGCCGGTAATAAAAATAATTAGTTCAGTGCGTGATCTCTCATGTTTCGGACAGCAGAACGATCGCGTGGTCGGACGAAATATTGTGTTCTGCATTGCGCGGCCGGTAATAAAAATAATTAGTTCAGTGCGTGATCTCTCATGTTTCGGACAGCAGAACGATCGCGTGGTCGGACGAAATATTGTGTTCTGCATCGCGCGGCCGGAAAAAAAAATAATTAGTTCAGTGCGTGATCGCTCATGTTTCGGACAGCAGAACGATCGCGTGGTCGGACGAAATATTGTGTTCTGCATTGCGCGGCCGGTAATAAAACTAATTAGTTCAGTGCGTGATCTCTCATGTTTCGGACAGCAGAACGATCGCGTGGTCGGACGAAATATTGTGTTCTGCATTGCGCGGCCGGTAATAAAAATAATTAGTTCAGTGCGTGATCTCTCATGTTTCGGACAGCAGAACGATCGCGTGGTCGGACGAAATATTGTGTTCTGCATTGCGCGGCCGGTAATAAAATAATTAGTTCAGTGCGTGATCTCTCATGTTTCCGGACAGCAGAACGATCGCGTGGTCGGACGAAATATTGTGTTCTGCATTGCGCGGCCGGTAATAAAAATAATTAGTTCAGTGCGTGATCTCTCATGTTTCGGACAGCAGAACGATCGCGTGGTCGGACGAAATATTGTGTTCTGCATTGCGCGGCCGGTAATAAAAATAAAAATAATCAGTTCAGTGCGTGATCGCTCATGTTTCGGACAGCAGAACGATCGCGTGGTCGGACGAAATATTGTGTTCTGCATTGCGCGGCCGGTAATAAAAATAATTAGTTCAGTGCGTGATCTCTCATGTTTCGGACAGCAGAACGATCGCGTGGTCGGACGAAATATTGTGTTCTGCATTGCGCGGCCGGTAATAAAAATAATTAGTTCAGTGCGTGATCTCTCATCCCGGATAGAAATTAACATTAACTTGTATGACATAACTCATTGAAATACAATAGATTGTGTGGTAAACAATACAAACTATTGTACGCTTATTGTAAAATTTTCGCGGTTGTAAAAGATCTTTATTGTACTTACATTGAAAGTACAATAGATTTAAATGTTACCCATACATTCTATTATATTTTTATTGTTCGCTTTTGTTTAGTATTGCTCATCTAAAAACTGAACAAATTATAAAAGCATTCTGTCTGGATGATCAGGAAATCAGTCCTTAAAAAATAATATAATTTTGGAATATTTCATTGATTTATCATATTGATGAAATTACAATTGAAAACAATAAAATAACAATAGCTTTGCTTATCAAATGAAACAAAAAATTATCCCGTTTCTCAAGTATTTATTTTTATATTGCAGGTCTAGAAATGTTATGTAATAAAAATTTGAATTAAAAAATTAAAGGGAACCAAAACTCTTTTGCTAATCATTTCACTCGGAGAATGGATGGATTCATTTGAGCGTGTACAGTTTTGTTTATAATTAGTAGAAAGGCAAAAAATAATGAAACTTTATGGTGCGAGGCGGCAATGTCCCAGTGGGGAATGTAATGCCAAGGAAGAAGAAGAAGAAGATGGTGCAAGAAGTGTCCTTTTCATTACTGTTTCTGGTGCTGGGCAAGCGGTAGTTTACTGGCTTCTGAATCGAGGTACTTTAAGTGTTATACAACAAAAGTTCAATGTACAGTCGCGGTTCGCTGCTTGGGTCACAACCTGGACCCAACTAACGAATTCTGTTTTTTAGTTAGTTGGGTCAACTGACACCAATTTGAACTCGTGGATTCCAATTTGAACATCACAAATGATGTCCATAATGACGTCAAAACCCATTTTCGGCATTTGCATTGAATTTTGATGTATGAATGCTTTTAAGTTGGGCCATGGTCCAACCAGCGGAGGCCAAAATGATTAAAAGCCAACCAGCGAATCACGACTGTAAAGCCCCAAACGCAATACAACGGAACGGCGACGGAAACGGCAAATTTGACAGAAAATATATGGGCTAACTGTCAAATTTTCCGTTTCCGTCGCCGTTCCGTTGTATTGCGTTTGGGGCTTAATGCACGCAGTGGTTCATCCCGATCAACAAAAAAAAAGTGTTATCATCATAACACCTGATGATCGCCAAAGCAATTTGAAACATTTTTGGTAACTTGTTCCTTTTCAGAAATCAAGCTTATGATAAAATATTGCTGCTCGCTGCCTTCACTGATTCAAGACCGTTCAGTAGCTATCATTGGGCAATCACACAAACGGGAGGTAATTTTTTTCTTTTCTTCTCGACGTACACTTTCTAATAAAACTGATATTCTTTTATAATTTACATTTTTCACAGGTTTATATTTATATTCAACTTCGATCCACCTGTGCAAGGAAAATAAGCCATTGGAGATAAATCGAATCCCCTTCTCTAGTAGCAGCAGTTACGGCGTATTTAACGAGTATAGCGGACTGCGTCATTGTCGACTTTCAGCGTTTATGCACCCGTGTCAAAGTAACAGCATAGCAAGTTAGAATGAGTAAAAATTAAGTCTGAACTTAATTAAAATTAAATTGGAAATAAAATAATTTGAAAAACAATTAATTGTATTGTATTTTTGTTGTAATATTGGAGTATAATGTATTCTAAATCCTGTTGTTTTTCTACTGTAAAACAATAGAAAAGTTATTGAAAACATTTAGAACACAATGTTTTCTATTGTTTTGTCGCTCAAAATCATCCCATTGAAGAACCGTAAAATCAATTGTTTTGCTCCGACTTTTGTATGGAAAATTTTCGATTTTTTTATTGTAAAGATACATAACAACCCCCCTTTTTTATTGTAAAAGTCTCATTTACCATTTATTTTATCGTGGAAAACCATTATTTTTCATGTGATTTTATTGTTTAAATTCCATTATATTCAATCGTGAAAATTATGTTTTGAATGGTGGTGTAACAATAAAATGTATGATATTTTAATGATATTTTTTATCCGGGATGTTTCGGACAGCAGAACGATCGCGTGGTCGGACGAAATATTGTGTTCTGCATTGCGCGGCCGGTAATAAAAATAATTAGTTCAGTGCGTGATCTCTCATGTTTCGGACAGCAGAACGATCGCGTGGTCGGACGAAATATTGTGTTCTGCATTGCGCGGCCGGTAATAAAAATAAAAATAATCAGTTCAGTGCGTGATCGCTCATGTTTCGGACAGCAGAACGATCGCGTGGTCGGACGAAATATTGTGTTCTGCATTGCGCGGCCGGTAATAAAAATAATTAGTTCAGTGCGTGATCTCTCATGTTTCGGACAGCAGAACGATCGCGTGGTCGGACGAAATATTGTGTTCTGCATTGCGCGGCCGGTAATAAAAATAAAAATAATCAGTTCAGTGCGTGATCGCTCATGTTTCGGACAGCAGAACGATCGCGTGGTCGGACGAAATATTGTGTTCTGCATTGCGCGGCCGGTAATAAAAATAATTAGTTCAGTGCGTGATCTCTCATGTTTCGGACAGCAGAACGATCGCGTGGTCGGACGAAATATTGTGTTCTGCATTGCGCGGCCGGTAATAAAAATAATTAGTTCAGTGCGTGATCTCTCATGTTTCGGACAGCAGAACGATCGCGTGGTCGGACGAAATATTGTGTTCTGCATTGCGCGGCCGGTAATAAAAATAAAATAATCAGTTCAGTGCGTGATCGCTCATGTTTCGGACAGCAGAACGATCGCGTGGTCGGACGAAATATTGTGTTCTGCATTGCGCGGCCGGTAATAAAATAATTAGTTCAGTGCGTGATCTCTCATGTTTCGGACAGCAGAACGATCGCGTGGTCGGACGAAATATTGTGTTCTGCATTGCGCGGCCGGTAATAAAAATAATTAGTTCAGTGCGTGATCTCTCATGTTTCGGACAGCAGAACGATCGCGTGGTCGGACGAAATATTGTGTTCTGCATTGCGCGGCCGGTAATAAAAATAATTAGTTCAGTGCGTGATCTCTCATGTTTCGGACAGCAGAACGATCGCGTGGTCGGACGAAATATTGTGTTCTGCATTGCGCGGCCGGTAATAAAAGTAAAAATAATCAGTTCAGTGCGTGATCGCTCATGTTTCGGACAGCAGAACGATCGCGTGGTCGGACGAAATATTGTGTTCTGCATTGCGCGGCCGGTAATAAAATAATTAGTTCAGTGCGTGATCTCTCATGTTTCGGACAGCAGAACGATCGCGTGGTCGGACGAAATATTGTGTTCTGCATTGCGCGGCCGGGATTAAGAATAACGCGGTTCAGTTCAGTGCGTGATCGCTCATGTTTCGGACAGCAGAACGATCGCGTGGTCGGACGAAATATTGTGTTCTGCATTGCGCGGCCGGTAATAAAAATAATTAGTTCAGTGCGTGATCTCTCATGTTTCGGACAGCAGAACGATCGCGTGGTCGGACGAAATATTGTGTTCTGCATTGCGTGGCCGGTAATAAAAATAAAAATAATCAGTTCAGTGCGTGATCGCTCATGTTTCGGACAGCAGAACGATCGCGTGGTCGGACGAAATATTGTGTTCTGCATTGCGCGGCCGGTAATAAAAATAATTAGTTCAGTGCGTGATCTCTCATGTTTCGGACAGCAGAACGATCGCGTGGTCGGACGAAATATTGTGTTCTGCATTGCGCGGCCGGTAATAAAAATAATTAGTTCAGTGCGTGATCTCTCATGTTTCGGACAGCAGAATGATCGCGTGGTCGGACGAAATATTGTGTTCTGCATTGCGCGGCCGGTAATAAAAATAATTAGTTCAGTGCGTGATCTCTCATGTTTCGGACAGCAGAACGATCGCGTGGTCGGACGAAATATTGTGTTCTGCATTGCGCGGCCGGTAATAAAAATAATTAGTTCAGTGCGTGATCTCTCATGTTTCGGACAGCAGAACGATCGCGTGGTCGGACGAAATATTGTGTTCTGCATTGCGCGGCCGGTAATAAAAATAATTAGTTCAGTGCGTGATCTCTCATGTTTCGGACAGCAGAACGATCGCGTGGTCGGACGAAATATTGTGTTCTGCATTGCGCGGCCGGTAATAAAAATAAAAATAATCAGTTCAGTGCGTGATCGCTCATGTTTCGGACAGCAGAACGATCGCGTGGTCGGACGAAATATTGTGTTCTGCATTGCGCGGCCGGTAATAAAAATAAAAATAATCAGTTCAGTGCGTGATCTCTCATGTTTCGGACAGCAGAACGATCGCGTGGTCGGACGAAATATTGTGTTCTGCATTGCGCGGCCGGTAATAAAAATAATCAGTTCAGTGCGTGATCTCTCATATTTCGGACAGCAGAACGATCGCGTGGTCGGACGAAATATTGTGTTCTGCATTGCGCGGCCGGTAATAAAAATAATCAGTTCAGTGCGTGATCTCTCTTGTTTCGGACAGCAGAAGGATCGCACGGTCGGCCGAAATATTGTGTTCTGCATTGCGCGGCCGGTAATAAAAATAATTAGTTCAGTGCGTGATCTATCATGTTTCGGACAGCAGAACGATCGCGTGGTCGGACGAAATATTGTGTTCTGCATTGCGCGGCCGGTAATAAAAATAAAAATAATCAGTTCAGTGCGTGATCTCTCATGTTTCGGACAGCAGAACGATCGCGTGGTCGGACGAAATATTGTGTTCTGCATTGCGCGGCCGGTAATAAAAATAATCAGTTCAGTGCGTGATCTCTCATATTTCGGACAGCAGAACGATCGCGTGGTCGGACGAAATATTGTGTTCTGCATTGCGCGGCCGGTAATAAAAATAATCAGTTCAGTGCGTGATCTCTCTTGTTTCGGACAGCAGAAGGATCGCACGGTCGGCCGAAATATTGTGTTCTGCATTGCGCGGCCGGTAATAAAATTAATCAGTTCAGTGCGTGGTCTCTCTTGTTTCGGACAGCAGAAGGATCGCACGGTCGGCCGAAATATTGTGTTCTGCATTGCGCGGCCGGTAATAAAATTAATCAGTTCAGTGCGTGGTCTCTCTTGTTTCGAATCGGGCTTGCTAGTCATATGGCTACTGCTTCTGCCTCTTACGCAGGAGGTCGTGAATTTAATCCCAGGTCCGTTCCATTCTCCTACTTTGTATCTTTCTCTTTATTTCTCATGTTCTAGCAATCGCTAGAACTGGAAATGGACTTCCATACCGTTTCCATTACTATTCCTATACCTTCAATCTGAGTATTCTAACAGTAATCTGCTAGAATTGGAAATGAACTTATAGAGCTCGTTTCCTACATCCAATTAGAAATTCCATCAGTTACCTTCTCCTATCTATCACATTGGCAGCTCGTTAACCAAGACGGACCTCTGCCTCTCCAACCTAACCCAAAAATTCCAACAAATTCCGCATGAACTCTTGGCAAGTGCAGAGGTATATTCGGCTTGCAGTGGGCGAGTGATTGCATCATCATTTCCTCCCCCTTCCCTACATTGACTTGCATTCTGACGTGGCAGGCGCCAGTATGACCTAAAAAATGAGATCACCAGTACTTGTACATTGAAGATGTGTGCTAGTCCCAAGCAAACATCTGTTGGTTCCCTGTGCAAGAACAGCTGATCTGGTCATAATGGAGTAGCAACTACGAGCAGTCAATCAAGCTCAAGCTCAAGCTCAAGCTCAAGCATAAAACATAACAAATGATATATTTCAAATAAATATAACAGTTTAAAGCTGTTTATCACCTAAGCCAGAAATTTGAAACTGAACCTTTACTGCATGCTTAGATAAGACGTTTGAAGGTTTTTTTCCTCACCTTGTTGGAAAACCTGAAATTACCCATGTGGGGTTCACAACACAAAAATTCCTTACTATAGAGTTAGGTAATTTGTGAAAAGACCGCCACTTCAAACTCACTTATTATGCCAATGCGTGTGTATGCTCCGAAGATTTTGCAAGATAAGGCTGGTCTGGCAGCGGGAAAAATGTCAACGTTACGTCCAAACTTCTGGTCTTCAAATCCTTCGTCCGGGCGCAAACTCCCACCAACAAGATCAGCTGTCGCGGGAAATATTTGCGGTGAGCCATCCAATAATTCGTCCAATGCGATATTCTTTCACTTTTCACCTTTTCTTCCAAAAATACTGGGAATTGACTAGGAATTGGTAGCAAGAAAAAAATCAACTCGTTGATCTTCCGTTGAAAAGTAAGAAGTGCAAATTGAGAAATAAAAAGTGAGAAATTATGACTTCTCACTCCTTACTCCTCACTTCTCACTCCATATTTCTCACTCCTAAACACAATTACAATCAGACGTAAGAAATGATTAGTAGGAAGTAGGCGTCTCACTACTAATTTTTACCGTGAGTATTGAGAAGCGAGAAATGAGGAGTGAGATTTTTCTTTTCACTTTCTTCCTTTCTCATTTCCCATTGCTCAATTTTAACTTCGCGCTGCACACTTTTCTCATTGGGGTGTGAAAAATTACGAGTGAGAAGTGAGACGTCACATTTTTTACTTTCACTCATCATTTTGCTCTTCTCATCTCTCATTTCTCACTTTGCACGTCTTTCTTTTCACAGTGGTCGTTTATGCCAAACGACGATTTAGGCCAAAAGACGTTTTCGGCCAAATGGCCTATTCGACCAATCGACCTTTTCGACCACATGACCTATTCGGCGGAACGACATCTTCGGCTATATGACACGCTCGTCCAAATGAGGTTTCGGCCATATGTCCTATTCGGCAAAATGGTTCGTTCTGCCAAACGACCATAATGACCTTTCTGGCTAAATGACATTTTCAGCCAAATTACCTTTTCGTTCGGTCATTTGGCCGTATGATCCGTTTGGCCAAATGTCTTTCAGAGTTGAGGTTTAGGGCCGAATGGCTTCCAGCCAAATGATTCTTCCCTTAGAATGGGAGGGAGTCAATTCGACCTCCTCAATGGACTCTTCTTTCACGATCATCGTAACGTCGTCGACGAACTACACTACCTATAGTTTGGCTTCTGCCGGGAGCATTACCCTGCGTGAACCATTATTAATCACGTTTCACAGCAGTAGAACCGATACTCCCTGCCAAAGTAATGAGTTAGCTATCTCTGCCCAGCAGTCACTATTGAAAGCATTGTACATTGTGTTATCACCGCCAAGTATCAGATACCGCGCCGCTTGCATCTGATAACGATTTCGGTAGTGTGAACTACCAATTTGAAGGCGCCAGTAGCGCCGTATGCTGTCCATCAGATAGATTGATCTCTACACCGAGGGGTCTCCAGGTGATTTAAAAGGTTTCGGTAACAGGTTCACACGCTGTCTCTCTCATTTATTTATAAATGAACGTCTGTTCATCCAGGCACCTCTGCATAGCTGACCTGCAAATGTTCGGATTTTTAATAAAATTGCCTACAGCGCCATGTTCATGATTCCGTACGTACCGGATTCTTTACTAGGATCACGCGAGTTTGCCACCTCTTCGTCGGCAGCATATAAAAGTGGTGGCTTTATAATTGTTTTCAAATGAAGCGTGACTTTTTTTGTAAACACGCATATAAATGAACCGGTGCCAGCGAAAGTGGTACATGTTACATTGAGTAAATTTTTCAGGAGACGCATTCTCCCAAAAACATCGATTAATAAATTCAATTTTTTGCAACTCAACTGTACCAACATGTTATGACTGATGTGCCTAAAGATCGAAGTAAAAAATAAGCGAAGTTTATGACAAAATTCAAGTTTATTGGAATAAATTGCACATGTACCACTATTAATGGGAATAAAAGGAAACAGAAACCGAAAAACGTTGACAGTACATTTTTAAAATCATTCTAAACGGCAGTAAACTATCTTAAAATTCAAAATACTGTAGGATTAAAATCTGTTGTGAAAACAGCCATGTTGCTGAATTTTCATTTAAATAAGCTGATTTTAGTGGGTGGAACTGTACATGTACCACTTTTTCTGGCAACGAAATGGTCATTGTGATATATACCAGAAAATAAAATGTGCATATGTCCAGATTTAGTTGCTAAAAATCACTTTTTCGTTATTCCCTTACTAGATCTTTGCAAATAGAATCCGTTGATGAAAAAAAATCAAAATTGACAAAAATGGTTTATGTACCACTTTTGCTGGCACCGGTTCAAATAACAATCATTGATTGAAGATTAAGGTCATTATAAGAGGCAAAATATTTCTTAATCTAATTGCAAGAAATCGATATTTCAAACCTGAAACGTGACTTTTAGCGTAGTAATCAGTGCTGGTGTTATAATTGTTTCCTAGTGTACACGACATTGTAGTATGATAGGCCACTAAGCGAGGTCTGGTGCCAAATATGTTCCTACAGCGTAATTTTCAATTTTTAATGACACAAATTCAATTCTGGAAACATCATTGCCATTGAGAACCAGACCAAACTAATTGTGTAGCATAAATATCATCTGACGAAATTCTGCACGACGTTGTCATTAAATATTGTATTCAAACTGGGAAAGGGTCGTTTGGCCGAAATTCATTCGTCATTTGGCCGAATGCTACTAGGCCGAACAAATCATTAGGCCGAAACCCGTCTGGCCGAAAGAGTCATTTGACCGAACGGGTCATTTGGCCGAAAGACCGAATGGGTCGTTTGGTCGAAAGGGCCATTTGGCCGCAAGGGTTATTTGGCTGAAGGGGTCAGTTGACCGAATAGGACATTTGACCGAATATGTCATTCAAAAAGTGAGAAATAGGAATGAGAAGAAAGACGTCTAACTTCTCACTCTTCATTTTTCTCTTCTCACTGTAAACAGTGAGAAGCGCGAAGTGAGTAGTGAGATGTCTCGAAATGAGCCTTTCGGCCAAATGGCTTTCGGCCGAATGGGTTTCGCCAAACGACCCTTCCACGATTTAACTGGACACGTAAGAAGAAGAAGCAATTGCTTGTTAACATAAAATGTACTTCAATTGTCACGTGGAAATAACATGTAGATTTGTCTGCGTGTATGCCCAGGAGATGTGAGCCATATGCAACAAAATTCGTCATTAAAAGCATGTTTCAAAATATGAAATGTGTTTTGTATAAATCATCAATGATCATTTTTTGTTCCTCAATATAATTGCAATAGGTTTGTTTTAGTTACTTAAGGCTCTATAAACCGTAATCAATCCGATGATGACGATGATTTTATTCGAATCCGCACTAATACTAATAAAGTTTTGAATTAAATTCAATATTTTTGGGCTATTTGCCGACTTACCTCAATCATTGCATATTCATTACATTTTCATATTAATTTTTCACTTATCCAAACTAACAATTACTGAGATATTGCTGGAAAAACGCTGAAAACTGCTTTTTTCCTAGACCGACATTCGCGATTATATCGAACTCATACTAACTCCGAACGTTCGGAGCAAACACATACACACGCACTTGATTTTTCACTTGATCTTTTCCAACTGTTTCCTTGATTTAATCACTCCTAAAACATATTCACTAACTGAGTTTCACCTTTTTCTTCAATCTTGACTACCGATTAATTCACTTCACGTCCAAAAACTGTCGAAAACTGCTTTCCAAAAATCGAAGTGAGAGACAAATTTGACGACCGTATTGTAAATGCAATAAAATGCGGAAGACTCAAATTCACTAGCGCAATAAGTGAAATGGTGAGAACAAAATCTACGCGATGCAACTTCATTCAATCCGAACAATACAACGTATACGCCAGCCACGTCCACGCCAACACGCAAACAAAGGTGTGCATACACAAGAAAATAATCATCTCTTCACCGTTGCCAGATTTATTTATTGGAAAAAATCATTGCTGTTTGTCGGATTGAACAAATAAACCAGAAATAAATATTTAAACATGTTATGTAAGCTTCTGTTACATTCCAAGTGGTGTATACAAAAATTTTAACCGGTAAATACCCATATATTTGATACACCGTGAACATGTGTTATGATATAAAATAAACATTTCGTCAAGTCTGGCAACATTATGCATCAGCTGGCATATTTTTAACACCCCATTTCCACCCACCCCAGTTGTAAACAAAATTTATTTATCGCTGCTGCACTTTTCCGTACCAATTGCCTCACTATTACAAACAAGCGATACAGTCATTAATTTTCAAAACATTGTGATGGAGTCTTGAGCCTTAAGGTGACACGGGAAGTACAAACAATCATCAAATCGTCATCATTTCATCATTGAATGCTTAATTTTTTTTCTACAACAAATATGACTTTGAAAAAGTATCACAGGCGCGTGCTTACTCGCAATCTACATGCTGATACATTTACAGTTACATCAAACAACTGAAACCCGAGATACGCCGCTCCAAAATTACGAGGTGAAAATGCTAGAAAGAGACAAAAGATAGGAAAAATAACACGGTGTGTAGTGCCTCCCCGAGTCACCTTAAGGTTTTTAATACTCAGGGCTCTATTCCTACATAAGATTATGGTAATTCGATGTAATCAGATAAATCTTCTTCTTCTTCTTCTTCTCATTGGCATTACATCCCCACACTGGGACAGAGCCGCCTCGCAGCTTAGTGTTCATTTAGCACTTCCACAGTTATTAACTGCGAGGTTTTCTAAGCCAAGTTTCCATTTTTGCATTCGTATATCATGAGGCTAACACGATGATACTTTTATGCCCAGGGAAATCGAGACAATTTCCAATCCGAAAATTGCCTAGACCGGCACCGGGAATCGAACCCAGCCACCCTCAGCATGGTCTTGCTTTGTAGCCGCGCGTCTTACCGCACGGCTAAGGAGGGCCCCAGATATCAGATAAATCTATACACACAATAAGTGCATTTCTCAATCTCTATTTGTGTAAATTTTGAAATGGATTCGAAATGTTTCTTCACTGGCACAATATATGAGATCAATCGACAGCTTAGAAAACTACTTTTAGTATGCCATTTTGACTCAAATCCCGAAGATGACTCATATTCTGAACAGTGGCGTTCTGGGGACCTGAAACTAAAATGTACATCGGTTTCAGGTAAAGAGCATTAATGAAATGCGGTACTTCGGAAAATTTCGCTTCAGGCGATTCGAAATAAATTCCGCAAAATTTCGCGGAATTTGAGCATGGTGGAATCCGATTTGTTGATTTCATTTCCTTTCGTTAAATTTCAAAAACTTTGCCAACAAAAACTAGGTTTTAGCGAAATAAAACAGAATTCCGCGAAATTTTGAAACAAAATGTTAACCAATACCAGGCTTTATCTAATAAAACAAATTATCCAGAATCTATTGCCTTTTTTTGTATCCAGTTTTTCGCGAGCAGTAATGGCCTCCAGTTTGCCTACGGGTCAGTATATCATTTGACGCTTGTGGAGGTCAACTGCACCCTTCGTTGCGAGCACATTGATCAATGTGGTAAATAAGGCGTGAATCCACTACATCAGCCCTTTATTATATAAATATCACACAAAAAAACTCAATCGATTCGTCTTGGGATTCGCAGTATTTAGAGTAAATAACCAGTGCACTGTCGTTCTACGCATTGTTGTCCCATATTATCTTTGATGAAAAAATCCAAACTCGAGTCAATTTATCCTACTGAATAAATGAAGTTGTCGTTTGATGATAGTGGAGTCTGCAAAACGTTTTCATAATTAGTGATCCGTATTATATTTTGATGTGTGTTACCAAAAATGTTGTGTAAAATTTTCATATCTTATTGATTCCTAAATTAGTGGAACAAATCGTCTTGAGTTTGAATTTTTTCATAAAAGTAACATGGGACAATTATGCGTAGAACGGCAGTACATGACAGGAATCATGCATTTTCCAACACTGCTTCAGCTCAGATAACTGATTGAATGTTGTTCATCTTACTACGTGGATGGATCCAGAAGACTTTAGTCTAAATTCTACAGCAAAAGAATAACCCTCAATATACAACAACATTCAATAATCAAATTTGACTGAATTTTATATTTACAATTTTGTGAAAACTCATATGTGAATATGTACGGTATGTGGAAGATATTGATTTGAAAAATGTATTGGAGGTAACCACTTTCCCTTCGATAGGACTGGAACCCATGACCCTACAGTACGCTAGACTGGTGCTTTAACCAACTAAGCTACGAAGGGCCTCCGTCGCTCCGAACGAGCTCGAGATTCGAGAGCTTGACGACCGACTGGCAAATAGCCTTCAAAACCTCACTTGATCAGTACAGTTGCTGATGAAGAATGTGTACAGTCGTCAGACATTCTAAATACTCACGCTCCTATAATGTGAACATGTACTATACACATGTGGAAGTGTTGGCTTGAGAAATGGATTGCGAGTGATTTGACTATGCATCCAATTTGGGAATCTCGAGCTCGTTTGTTTTACGTTTATTACGTTTATTTTACCACTTATGAAACCTTAAGAATATAAACATAATGCAAAAACATATTCAATAAAACATCCGTAGAAAAAAATAAAAATTTCGTTTTGTTACGTCAACGAATCAAATGCAACTTTGATTTCGAATCGTTTCGAAATCAAGGAACAAATCTATATTTCGTTTCGAACCAACATAAACATTTCAAATTTCGTTTCGTTTCGTTTCGAAAAAGTTTGTTACCGCATACGCTTAGCAAGCATCAAAATTACAAACGAATTCAACACCCTATGGAAATAATTACACGAATAAAGATAAATTGGTCATTTAAAAGCAAGCAATCGGAATATGAGTCATGTTCGAAATTTGAATTAAAACGGTACACACATATATACACCCATGCACATTTTTGAAATACTTAAGCGCACTCAATCCCGAGTATATGAAAATTACTCATTAATATCAAATGTTGATAAGATAGCAAAATGAGATATTGACATGATTGATATAAGAGATAAAAGATCACACGACAATATCATTATTTTGCACTGAAATATCATGAGGAGATCAAGTTGTGCTATTTGTAAGAAGTGATCAGTATCATGTGCCATTAGTTTGATCTTATCCATAGTATATCTTGATGTTCAAATGATATTTCGGTGCAAATTTTTGATATTGTTGCCAGTTCTTTTATCTCTTATATCAATCAAAACCATATCATGTTTAGATATTCTGTTCATGGCTTCTACCCGGGATCACACTCACGTAAATCAGCATCAGCCTAATTCGATGAGCGGTAGGATCTCATAGCCTTTCGCTACCTTTTGTCTACGACAAAGGTAAAGATATGTTATTCATAGCCATTGCCCTCCAAAGGTATAATAAATTGTGGAAATAAAGTGGATATATCCGAAGCTCTAGTGCTAAAAAAGTGGGTTGGAGGGGGACTGAAATCGTGACAAAGAATTCATATTTAAAACACGACATATATGTCAATTGCTATAATGAAGATGTTGAACGCTCGAATATGCTCATTCACACCTGTTAGTGTGAAATACGATTGTTGTTGTTTTATATATTTTAACAAGAAAATGTAATATTTGTTTCTCCTTTTGAGGATTATAAATTTGTATTTGAAATAGTTTAAAAGAACATGTTTGCACATTTTTGAACCATTGAATACTGTTCTTATCAAACTATATTGTAAATGCAAGAATTTCGATGGTTGAAAGAAAATTTGCTAAAAAGAGTTACTGCAAACAATTTCATTGCAGTTCCAATTTTGATTCTTGGCCACAATTTTCTTTGATCGATAAATATAATTTGTAAAATAAAACAATAATCAAAAACATTATTCAAAAATCTTTTTTTTTGTTTTTAAAATTCGAATATATATTTTTTTAAATTGGCAAACCTAGCAAACGGTTTAGTTTTGTCTGAGACGAGCTCGGTGATCTAGTGGCTACCGCTTCTGCCTTATAAGCAGGAGGTTCCAGGCTCGTCCCTTTCCTACTTTGTATTTCTATCTTAGTTCTTTCTGTGCTTCACGTTCTACCAAAACGATTTCTACTGTTATAACCTTCCACACAATCCCAAAACCTTCCGTGGCACCTATGAGAGGTCGTAGAGTTCTCTGCATCTTTCTTAAGTAGGTGTCCAACTAACCATCCTTCCCCTTCCTCAGCATTCGCAAGGACGTGGCCAGGACAGTTCTTGACTATTGGAAATGCTACTCTCATACAAACAAAATTCTTGGCTTGTACCATCTACGAATTTGTGCGAATTGCTCAATGCTAATGCTAATGTTAATGCTAATGCTAGGTTTAGTTTTGTCTGAACCTGAACGGTTGATATTTGGTAGATTCATATAACAAGAAGCCGGTTATACTTTCAAGTGATTCAATCATAGTTTTATATCAGGTGAAATGGGTATGCAATAATAATTTATACATGCGAGGTTTCACAGCGCTTCACAATGGTTGGAATCACTGAAATTTGCGACAAAAACCGAAAAATTAAGTGACATTCATCACTCTGGACGTCACCTGTCCTAAGACATGTTTACTACTGTTCCCTATTCCACCACGTTTCACAATCTTTACAGATATGTATTTCAACCTTAACTGTAAGGCGGTCTTCAGTGTCTCATACTTGACGCGACTCGAGTCAGTTATGATACCAACGTACCTATATATATTAGGAATTAATAATTTTTGACGCTAAATTGAACAAAACCGATCATTGTGCGGCCTCCAGTGGCTCAGGCCTCCGCTTTTCCTCGGTATTCGTCATTATTGTTGTTGTGCGGGCAAGCGAAATTGATCAGGGATATTATTATAATATTTTTTTGCGCATTCTGACGTTTCCAACGCCAACCAACCTGGCATGGTGGTGCAAAGTTGAATGAAGTATTAATTTTACCGTAATCAAACTTGCAGCTTCGGAGTGCGTCGAAAATATTATAATTAATGGAAATGGTTAATTTATGAGATGGCATGAAGAATGTAATATTAATTAATTTAATTATTTTTGTACGCTTGAAGTGCTGAAGGCTATCAGCCAACCAACCGTTCTCGTTTTTTCATTTCATGTGAAACTAGGTATGTGCTATGTATTTGGTTTACCGTTCATTTGGCTGCAAATGCGCTACGTGTTGCCAACACATTATCTGATGGCTATTATTGGAAATGTACGAATTTCTTTTAGGTCAGACGGAATTAATGATACTTTATGTCACCTATATCAGAAGAATATGCTTGTGGTTTTGTTTGTTTATTGAAGAAGCATTTATACTGATCGCAACGGTAAAACATTCTGTGTTCTACGAGGTTTGGTTGAAGCACTTCATTCAGCTTTTTACGGCGTTACTCATTGGAAAGATGTGCAAATTTTCCCTGCTTTGCTGTGGAAAATGTTTCATCCCAAGTAACATTTCTAGTTTTACACCCAGTTATTTTTTTTACCTGGGTGGTTTTTAGTCGACTAAGACGTTTAGCGTTAATGAAACTATGAGTTAACCCCATGGAAAAATTCACAAAAAATCAAAGAAAAATCAGGTGGCATTTGAAAAGCTGGGGAAAATCAGGTTAACCGGGAACTTAAAGAATACCAACCGTGCAAAAAAAACGCTCTCGGAACGGTTTTCAAGATCAAATATAAGAATAAACAATAAAACCGATTATTACATGGCAGCCTTCTGATGATCCCTATAAGAGTAAGACATGACCAAGTGGACACCTCTCGATAACCACTATAAAGCTGTTATAAGAGTATTCAAAAACTCTTTTTAAACTTCTCGCGAAAAAGGGAATTTGGCTGCGGCAGCTGTCAAAAATGTTCCTTAGAAAAAAGAGAAAATACGTAGTTCGGGAAAATAAATTGGAAATGATTAAGACAAAAATATTGCAAATCTCTGAATCTGAATCTGAATCTGCAAACTGAATCGGTCGATACTCTCGCCCAAAATATTTGTAATTATGATAATTTACCACATTTACACGAAGAACAATTTTAATGATAAATTTTACTTAGTTGAATATGCTTCGCGGTTTTCAGTATGGCCATCATGAATTCGATCAGGGAAATGTTGCACTTGTTGAAAACCGTTATAAACTCTTTGCAATGTAAATTTTCTTATTACGGCTATCAATTTGACCACATTATGACCAAAAACGGTAGCTTTATTCGAGTGTTGAAGATAGGATTTATTACGTTCTTCACAACCGTACATCTGTTCATAAGGTCAATAGGAATTTGACGTTTGACGCCTTATCAGCAGATTTATGGGAGGTTTAATGATAGCAATAAGGGGGCTAATTGAACTGGTAAAATGGCGGTGGTGATTGTTTTCATGAATACACAATAAGAATTAAATAAATCTAAGAAACAAGGAAATGGTAACCTAGGTAAGTAGCTACATACTTGGGATGTGCCTATTCGTATCCGTTATTTCACGTACTGAGTCGTTCCCGTAGTCATTATTATATTGTCGGATTCTCCGACAAATTTATGTTTCAAATCATTACAGGGGATATTTTGGAAAAGAAACTTGAATGTTAGATTCAATAGCTGCTGGCGAGATTTTTGAAGCAGATCACGATTTTTCTGTACAAGCGAAACTTCGTAGGTGAATCTGGGATGGCATAACGTATATTTGATGGCATCAGAAAGTTAAAAATTCAATTTGTGTCCTATACAATGAAAAATATCCTATTATATTGAATGAACCCGTACAACGATGCTGCTAGAGTTATCCGCATTAGTGGTCGCTTTTGTTTCTATCCTAACTAGGGTGGTCTAACCGGTAGTACCGAAACCGGTAATACCGGTATTACCGGCCAATTTTGGGTACCGAAAATACCGGTATTAGAGACGGAAAATACCGGTATTTTCGGTATTGAAAGTTTTGCTGTCAGTATAAAAAATCTGACTTTTTCTTCAATGAACATTGTTGATGTCGTCCAGAATTTTCTCGCAATATACGAAATTTTGAAAACGGTACGAGACGTAGAAGTTCTTGTCCGTAGATTACCTATGAAAAACGTCCTGAATTCGGAAAAGGATTTTAATTAGTGGCTGATGCCAAGACACGCTGAAATACTTCAAGCCCTCGAACATGTTCAAGCTGTTGTGGAACTACTGCTCTGTGAGTTTTGCACTCTATATGAAGCCGACGCGGCGTTCCAATTTACGTTGGAACTATTATCAAATCAAGTCACAGATATTTCCGCCACTATTATTATGCTTTTCTAGAATGAATCCGAGAGAGACGATCCAAATACGCCGATCTTTTTGCTTTTTTGAATAATTCTGCCGTGGAGCAATTAATCAGAAACGATTTTTGAATTTTCTTCAAGGCATCCTGAGCTACTGCATGCGTATGGGATCTTGAAGCGTCTAATCATTCCGGATGCGATCGATGAAACTGAGACAACGATCATACCTGACGATCGGTACGAAGAAGATGCTTTTATGAATATTTTTCTGGTTTTATAACAAACTTGTGAAGAACACTTGCGTTGCTGGTGGCAAATACGTTGACGCCGGGATCCTTGTATACAATCCGTAAGGAATTCGCCTATTATGAATCGGAAGGGATTACGGGCAAGTATTTAACACTGATTTTCGAAGGTCTCAGTAGTTGGCAACATTGCTAACAAAATCCAATGCGGATTGCGAGATGAGTCGCTCAGTATGTAATGTCTACTTAAGTTTTGCTTTGCCCAGCTCAACAAGCAATGATTTTAGCATTTGAACTGTGTCTACAAATATTGTTTTTCATCCAGAAGTCCGAATCAAAAGTTTTTCTTTTACTACCTGAAATTTTCAACAAAACCGGTATTCCACCGGTATTACCGGTATTGACTCCATCAAATACCGAAAACCGGTATTTGACAAAAATGGCCAATACCGACCATCCTAATCCTAACGTAATATTGTATATGGGAGTATGTATAACTTCGACTCTTGCTGTCGTCCATGACGAGATTTGATCACTGAATGGTCGACCAACCAACCGATTGGACAGACCAATCGAAAGACCAGCTGGTCTAGATTATTATATTCCTCAATCCCAGAAAAAAATTACAATTAATACTGTACTCACCCTTTAAAGGTCCGTTAACCTTTTCAAATGACCCAAATTTCAACACATTTCCTAATGTAAAGCAGGATGTATACAATACATACGAAGGGTCTTGATTTAAAGTATGATTTTGTACTCTTCCCCAAGCTGTCGTTCAAGATATAAGAATCAACCATCTCGGGCTTTTTTTGACGTAAACTACGTCTAAGGGGAAGACTCGGATACAGGGTGACAAATGAAAATTTCCAAATTCAAGACCGTCACGAAATCATGTAAGATTTTGAACTTTAATAGCGCCTTTATCTTCCGATGGATTTTTGAGATTTATATATCAATCGACTCGGAAATTCTCTACCAATTTTTTAATTATATTGAAACTTTGGGTTATGAACGTTAAAATAGGGTATCGGATCATTTTGGCTGCACTCTCTTTTCTTGTCCGCAAGAGTCTCGTTTCGGCCGTCGCTGTTCAGTGCGGTTGGCTTTTGGACTCTGCTTTTTGTGCGGTGTTTCGCACAAAAAGTAGAACAATGGAACCGGACCAGTGACGGCGGTCGAAACAAAACAAAAATGCGTAATGTGTATGAAAAGTGATGCAGATAGGGGCAAGTTTGAGGGCATGTGCAGGCATGAGACGATCAATTGTTATCAATGCCAATGCCCTTGCTAGTAATGCAATCATCGCAATGTGATTGCACAAACATGTTTATATTAAAAAACGACTTTGGAAAAATGTTGAGCATTTTTTTTTTGCAAACTGAAATATTTTTTTTTTCTTTATTATAGTGATTTTTAAGTGTAGTATATAGTTCATCACTTACAGGCAAATTGAAAACTAATAAGGCCGTTACACATATTTATTAAAAATTATGGTCTACGCAAGGTCAAGATCTACTGGTCTCCGCAAAGTCAAGGGGGAGGGGATAATCTTCTTCTTCTTCTACTGAATCGAGCGGCTTGAAAATTTGAATGCAGAGATTTTTGGGGCCGGGGAAGGTTCTTAAGATGGTTCGAGACCCCTCTCCTCTTTGAAACCTGGTTCCTTTTCAAATGAAACACCAATTTCATCATAACTCGAGATCAAGCAAATGGAACCAAACCTGGCGTGTGGAGGTTTTGGAAGGTAAGCTATGTTCCTGTGATAGTTTGTAACGCCTCCTCCTTCTGGAAAGGGGGGCTCCCATACAAATGAACCAAAGATTTCTGCATAACTCGAGAACTAATCAGAGAATAAATCAATTTTAGGCGAAACACGCTAGTAAAAAAAAATATAAAAATGGAAAAAAAAATAAAAAATAAACTCCTCGGATTTGTTAAATTTTTTTTTAAAGTTCTCGAAATTCACCGGAATTTTTTTTTGTTGCCCCTTAAATTGTTTTTTTTTTCAACAAAACAATCCGGCCTAATAATATTTTGTCCAATTCCCCCTGATTCAATTGCTCCCTGATTCAAAAGTCCTGCAATGATATTAATAAAATGGTTGCATGAATATTTTATCCATAGTGACACTCAGTGTTGGTAGAATGATACTCAAATCTGAATCATCGAGGTTTCATGCACGAGCTAACTCGCCTGCGATTTTGTAGAGGGAGCATCGCGCTTGAGTTTCTCGGCCAAAAACGCATCGCTTCGCTCACTTATCGAAAAATGATTTCGTTCTAAAAAGCGTCAAAACGCAATCGAGGCGTATGTTTTGTTTATATGTGCAATTATTAGCCATTGTTATAGACGAAAAACAGTTAATTCAATGTATTCAACAATGAAGAACACGTAAATATCGTGATGCAAATTGAGATGCGAATCATGAGCAAATCTCTGGGCCATGATTCTGATGGGATTTGACTCACGCATGGTTTGAATCGCCGATGAGATTTGAGATTTTGACATTTTACCAACACTGGTGACACTGACAGACAGTGGGAGTTAGATTGTAATAACACACACACCCTCTTTTCCTGTCCGCAACGTTTACTACTCGCGCGCATCACAAACAAATTAATTGGGTTTTGGTACATGATTGGCATTTTATGATTTCTAGTGATGCACGAAAAACAAGATATGCCTATGATTGGAATGTTTCTGAATAATAAATGTTGCTAACGGAAAAGAGGATGCTCCCCTAGGGCTTCTTCTATAGAAATATTTCATCAAATGCTTCAAAACCCAAATGTAGGCAATTCGGATCCAAGAAAGACATAATTACCACTAAAGAATAAATTTGGGTTTTCATAGTAAATTTTTTAAACAATTGTCGTATCCAACAATTTTCATATCTTAAGATACGCTAGTTTTGTTCGAAACCAGTGACATAAGTAATCAAATGAATTTTCTAAAAATATTCATGCATGATGGCACTATAATCCTCAATGAACAAAACTGCCTTACGTAGTTTACGTTGGGCGGTTGTGTCTTGTACATAACCCTTCTGATTTTTTTTTTCGTTGAAGTCTATTTTATTTTTGCATGTTAGTGTTTACACATACAATCAAACTAATGAACTTCATGGTTTTCATTTTTGCGCAAATTTCAGTTTTCTTACTATAATAAGTTTGTTTTTCGTAAAGAATGATCCCATATTTTAATCAGTAGGTTTCGATTTAGTTCAATGATTAACTTAAATCTACAGTTTTATAACCTATCTTCATATTTGCACTACAATTTGATACCGTAATTTGCTATAAGCGCACGAATAGCTGTCTTGTTCGAATGTAAGTTACGGTCCCTAAACCTTACTTTACCCTAGCCAAGGCGCCCGTGTAGTGTTTGAATAAGTTATGTTGAGGATCCGAAACTTATTTTGAACTCATTGAAGTTTCAGCTCTGCCAGACCGACATGCCTCGGACACAGGTAGGATGATTTGCTTGTAGACAGTAAGCAAGCAACCGACGAAGTTGCTTCGTTTCGTTGTCTCATTTCACTGGCTTGTCATCAAAGGCAAATTTACAATCCAAAGGTGGAAATTTCGAGCGTTCTGATAACCCTACTTTTGCAGCCGATGATATGATCTGCGAATTGAGACAAAATTCCACCTTCGAGAGATTCTGGCATGTCGGAGGTAAACGGGTTGAACAGCAGAGGCCCGAGGGTACTGCCTTGGAGGACGCCTACGATGATGTGGTGCGCATTGGAACTCGCTCCACTGATTGATACCCAGAATGTCCTTGCGCACTGGTAATTGTTGATGATTATCACCAAGTAGTTGGGAAGATTTTAGCGTTCTGGTTTGAATACCAGGCCATCACATCATACGCTGTTGAACGCCTTCTTGACATCGAGTACGACCATGACGGATGTATTAGAGACAGACATGTTCCGTCTGACGGGGCAGCAGGAACTTGACGATCCCTCCCCAGGCCATCTGCGAGATGTGGCGCCTGCCTAGGATGTGGTGGAGTTTGACAGTGGGCCCTGTTAAACCTCTATAAAAAGCTGCATGTATCCACAAGTAGGCTCCACCAAAGCGACCGTGTCCGCTCAAAGCGCAGAAGCCCAAGTCCTGGTGCTAGGTGGGACGCAAAACAGCCCTGACACGACGGCCCTTCGACGAGATAGGAGGTTTGCGCAGGCCCAATAAGCCGCCTTTAAAAACAACCATTACGAACGACATAGAAGATAATGCGACTCGATACAATCGTCAACGACCTAGGCGACGAATAAAGGATCACGATTAGAAGCTTGGAACATGGAACTGCAAGTCACTAGGCTTTGCAGGTTGGGACAGGATAATCTACGAAGAAATTACATCCCCGCTACTTCGACGTCGTATCGCTGCAGGAAATCTGCTGGACAGGACAGAAAGTGTGGAGGAGCGGGCATTGAGCGGCTTCCTTCTACCAAAGCTGTGGCACCACCAACGAACTGGGAACCGGCTTCATAGTGCTTCATATACCATCATCAACGAAAGAAGCGTTCTAAGCACAGCTGGAGCATACGATGGATGCCTCCTGCGGGACGTCAAAATCGTCGTGACATGAACGCTCAGGTAGAAAGGGAGGAAATGTATAGACCGGTAATCGGACCGAATAGTCTGCATACCGTATCGAACGACAACGGCCAACGATGCATAAAATTTGCAGCCTCCCGCGAAATGGTAGTCTGAAGCACCTTCTGAAGCACATGGAGATCACCTAACCAAGAAACGGAAAACCAAATCGATCACGTTCTAATCGACGATAAATTCTTCTCCGACATCACGAACGTCCGCACTTACCGCAGTGCGAATATTGAATCCGACCAGTACCTCGTTGCAGTATGCCTGCGCTCAAAACTCTCGACGGTGTACAACACGCATCGGAGTCGTCCGCCGCGAGGCCCGCGACTAACCATTGGGCAGCTACAAGACGTTAGACTAGCCCAAGACTACGCGAAGCAGCTGGAAGTGGCCCTCCCAACGGAAAAGCAACTAGGCGCAGCGTCTCTTGAAGATGGCTGGAGAGATATTCGATCCACCATTGGAAACACCGCAACCACTGCACTAGGCACGGTGGCCCCGGATCAGAGAAACGACTGGTATGACGGCGAATGTGAGCAGTTAGTTGAGGAGAAGAATGCAGCATGGGTGAGATTGCTGCAACACCGCACGAGGGCCAACGAGGCACGATACAAACGGGCACGGAACAGACAAAACACGATTTTTCGGAGGAAAAAGCGCCAGCAGGAAGATTGAGACCGTGAAGAGACGGAGCAGCTGTACTGCGCTAATAACACACGAAAGTTCTATGAGAAGTTGAACCGTTCACGTAAGGGCCACGTGCCACAGCCTGATATGTGTAAGGACATAAATGGGAACCTTCTCAAGTAACATTTTAAGTTTTATAACGCTCTTGAAGACCATGATTTACTCTTCAAGAGTGTTATAAAACCAGCATAAAACCAAAATGTTACTAGGGTCCTTACGAACGAGCGTAAGGTGATCCAAAGGTGGCGGCAGCACTACGAAGAACACCTGAATGGCGATGTGGCAGACGAAGATGGCGGTATGGTGATGGACCTGGGAGAACGTGTGCAGGACATAATTTTTCCGGCTTCGGATCTCTAGGAAATCCAGGAGGAGATTGGCCGGCAAAAGAACAACAAAGCCTCTGGGGTTGACCAACTACCAGGAGAGCTATTTAAAAATGGTGGTGAGGCACTAGCTAGAGCGCTGCACTGAGTCATTACCAAGATTTGGGAGGAGGCAGTTTTGCCGCAGGAGTGGATGGAAGGTGTCGTGTGTCCTATCTACAAAAAGGGCGATAAGCTGGATTGTAACAACTACCGCGCAATCACATTGCTGAACGCCGCCTACAAGGTACTCTCCCAAATTTTATGCCGTCGACTAGCACCAATTGCAAGGGAGTTCGTGGGGCAGTACCAGGCGGGTTTTATGGGCGAGTGGTACAATTTTCAATAAGTTCGTCCAGCTATTTGGCTTATGGCACGTAACCTTGAGAAGATGGAGGAAGCCTACATCAGACTGAAGAGGGAAGCTAAGCGGATCGGACTAGTCATCAACACGTCGAACACGAAGTACATGATAGGCAGAGGTTCAAGAGAAGACAATGTGAGCCACCCACCGCGAGTTTGCATCGGTGGTGACGAAATCGAGGTGGTAGAAGAATTTGTGTACTTGGGCTCACTGGTGACTGCCGAAAATGACACCAGCAGAGAAATTCGGAGACGCATAGTGGCTGGAAATCGTACGTACTTTGGACTCCGCAAGACGCTCCGATCGAATAGAGTTCGCCGCCGTACCAAACTGACAATCTACAAAACGCTCTTTAGACCGGTAGTCCTCTACGGACACGAGACCTGGACGATGCTCGTGGAGGACCAACGCGCACTGGGAGTATTCGAAAGGATAGTGCTGCGTACCATCTATGGTGGGGTGCAGATGGCGGACGGTACGTGGAGGAGGCGAATGAACCACGAGTTGCATGAGCTGCTGGGAGAACCTTCCATCGTGCACACTGCGAAAATCGGACGACTGCGGTGGGCCGGGCACGTTGCCAGAATGTCGGAAAGTAACCCGGTGAAAATGGTTCTCGACAACGATCCGACGGGCACAAGAAGGCGAGGTGCGCAGCGGGCAGGGTGGATCGATCAGGTGGAAGATGATTTGCGGACCCTCCGTAGACTGCGTGGTTGGCGACGTGTAGCCATGGACCGAGCATCTTATATACCGCACAGGCCACTTCGGCCTTAGTCTGAATAAATAATGATAATTAGATAACCCTGCGATAAGGCTGATGAGACGATAGCTTTTTGGAGGGATGACTTCCGCTGATTTCCAGGGTGATGGGAAGTAGCTAAGACGGAGACACTGATTAAAGCGGAGCGTCCCAATAAACGGGCCGAAGCGTAGGGTGAAAAAGTGCAGTATGGACCCATTAGAGTTTCTTGGACAGGGTGATAATTTCCTAATATTGTGACCCTCGACGAGCGCTTTTGATTCTGCTACCGACGGCAACATTCTGCCAAAACCAAACGATTAAGTTTTGCATTTTGAAGACAATTCGTCTTAGCTCAACCTTATCTGGTATGAAATGGTGGTCCTGAAAGAAACCGATTTATTTTCATTTCATCGTCGCATCGCAGCGTCTCCTTCATCTTCACCTTCACGCTTGTGATTCTGCTACCGATGGCATTTTTCTGGCGTCGCCAAGCGATTAAGTATTTGTTTTGTATGAAATCGTGTTCCTGAATAAATTGATTTATTTTGTATAATATCCACTACCAAAAAAAATCAAAACCACGGTCGCCATCTTGGAAGAAATATTCACTCAACCGCTCAATTTTTTTTCTAATTACTAGCGGCTGTACTTTGAAAATAATCATCTCAAATAAAATTTCTTTCGAATGCAATGGTGGTCCTGAAAAGAATCTTTTTCTTTCCAATAATGCGTCTTTCCATTAACTACAGCAACCACTCCATAGTTTCAATCTTGCGGAAAAATTGTGACTTGAGGACAGGTTCTTTTGATGCCACCGTTGCAAAAATGTAACGACTGCCACAGACGTTATCGTAGCGAAAAACGCTTTGCTGGCACCACTAATACCATCGCTGTGGCAGCCGTTGCCCCTGGGAGCGATACCGGATGCCCGTCATCGAGACGCTCGCGCGAAATTCGGATCTTTTTATGCCCAGCGGAAATGAAGCAGTGGACCTAAAGGCTTGTAACTTACATCAGTATGATGTCCGTGTTGGGAATGCATGAACGGGAATGATTGGTTCTGACATTTTTACCGGGTATGACAAGAATGGATATTTTCAATAGTTTATCGTAAATAATCTATAGTTTCAATTAAATTGATAAATTGGTGGAGAGTTTTCAAGTCGATTTTAAATCGTAAATCTCTAAAATCTACCGTGAGATAAATGCGCTATTACATATAACGTTCAGAATCTTACATAATTTCGTGACGGTCCCCAATTGTAGATTCTGATTTGACACCCATTACGTTCGGGTAAGACGTCGTCCAACGTCAAAACGAACGACGACATTGGTGCGAGTTGAAATGAAACAAGTAGCGTACCCAGTAATCTTTTTATAGAAAATTAGATCCCATCACATCACCCAAAATGGTCAATTTGTAATTTACGGAAGTTTCTTTGATCAGTAGTGTGAGATTGAAACTCATCATTATCAGTAGTGAAAGAAAATTATGTTTTCTGTACAATCAATAAGTGCATTTATTTGAAACTTCATAGAACTTTAAGGCAAATTTCTCACAAATTTCTGAAATGATTCACTTTGGCAATATTTATGAATACTTTTTGTGAACTCAACCAACATCGTTTTGCTTATTCCATATGCATTTTTTCTTTGGTTTTCACAAGCACTGAAAAACCACAACCATAGGATTGAACGGGTAGGACGATAATCGTAGCCACCGAACGAACAAGAGATACAGTTGCCTGGTTCCGGTATATAACAGAATAAAATTCAAATTATCCCGGTTGATTGTTCTTGCAGCATGATAATCGTAGTTCTTTTTTATTATCTTGTTTCACTCTCGACGCCGTTTTCAACAGACCGAGCCACTTTAAACGAAAAGCTGGGTAGCTTGAACATGATGTGTTTAAAAAAAACATTGTTTTTTTTATTTCTATTCAAATTAGTTAAGTTACAACAATTTTACCCATAAGCGCTTCGAATAGTTGAGTTAGTTTGTTCGGAAAACCATTCGCATAACTGAGCTCAACTTTGTGTAGCGTAACTATTATTTCTTTGCTACCTTTTTCTTCATATCATAAACAATAGGACAGAGAGCACAAGGATTATTTTTTTTACAGCTCCCATTTTACAAAAAAAATGCCACTTGGATATCGTAAAAAGTAATTCAATTCATTATCATACATTCTTTGACTTTAGTTTTTAGTCAAAACTCATTTTGACACACAATGTATTCACCGGAAAACGAAAATCTTTCTAGGCAATAGCTGGCGAGAGGATCGGTACAATGCCCATTTTGTATGGCGCAACGATTGCACCAAACAAAATGCGTGTCTGCGCCAAAGGCGGACTCCAAATAAATTAAAACTGTCCTCTCCGTTCCGACTTGGATTAGTGAAATGTGCATAACTTTCCGGAATTTATAATTAAAATTAATAATTAAAGCAAGCATTTTTTCGCCCGGCCTCCAAAAACTGCGTTCATTTCGTGTTATTGTTGGCGGCCGAGAACACTACGCTTTCGGGCACAATTGACAGTCTGCGGTGGAGCCGTGGATGAGATGTAGTGTGAGGAGTGACGCCAGCCAGGGCTCTGGCCAGCAGTTGTTGCCAAAAATTAAATCCCAGTTTTGTGGCCTGACAAGAACGTACGCGAGCATGAAATTTGGGGAACTGTACCGTAGTGTAGGCAGGGAAAAAATGGTCTAAAATGCGGCACCGGAACAGAGCACGAAAGAATTGTTACCCGAAATGGACGTTGCTGAATATTCTGAAAACATGTAAATATGATTTCTAAACCAAAAAATCCTTCTTAGTGGGTTGAACCTATGCTTCTGTTACGATGCTCTGCTGAGTTGCAGCATGTTTGCATAGACCCCCTTAATAAAGTATGATGGTCAACCAAACGCTACATCCGTTCCAGAAATAAATTTGTCATCGGCTTTTGGTGACACCGACATTGAGACTCGTTGTTGGCGACCCAGTTGGTTGAGTGAAAAACACCTGTACCCCTGTAGTGTTCTTACCTGATCCAAACCAAGTTCCATTGGCATATAGCTGCACAGTTACAAACAGCAATTCGGATTTCGGTACATTAATCAATCAATGTTCCTTTATGTGTCGGCTTGGGCCTTCATTGGCCTAGCGATCAGATCCGCGGGTACAAAGTAAGACCATGCCATGCTAAAGAAAGTTGGGTCCAATTCCCAGTCTGGTCTAGGAAATTTTCAGGATTTCTGTAATTCTTCTAGGTCAGTTTCAAAGAAATTTCATATGCTTTAGGAGGAGTAAGTTGTTAGCGCGTGGTTTCCTATCCAAAAATTAGTGCAATGTTATGTAATGAAAAGGAAATCTAAAAATTTTAAATAAAATCTAGACTTGATTATTTAGTAATTATGTACAGTTGTAGCAGAGTGTACAAACAACGGAAAACAAATTATTAGGAAAGGTACAATTGTTTCATCCTCCCCGAACATTTGAGTGGACTGGGTGGAATAAAAACATGTGCCGAAAGCGAAAGGGGATGACGAGCTGAAAATTGGCGCACCATAAAAAAGGGCAAACAATATTTTGCATACCGGAAGAACTTTGCCGATGTTATGCTTTTGTGTGCAATAGGTTGGACAGGAAACGGGGTCCTTGAGCAAAACATGACAATACACAGATAAAATATGGAAATTTACTCCGCTGCCAGGTCGTTGCTGTCCAAAGGGTTTGCAACCGACTCCGCACTTGGTCTCATTAACATATCATTGTTTTTGGTGCTTGGGCCCCTAATGGTTCGTAAAATTTATTTGCTGATTATACTGGACGAATCAGAAACTGCTGTTTTGTAGTTTTTTTGCTTTTCAATGTTTGACTTGGACGATATTATGTTTAAATTTAAATACGCTGCGTATATTTTTACATTGTTGCTTAAAAAAATTGTTAAAGAGATATGATACTACAATTTGCGATAACCGTTCCTTGATAAATTTACAAACAGTTGTGTGGCATTTTTCCTTTTTGTTCACCACAGAATTCGTTTTTCACCACAGCACATCTGTACGATAGTTTCAGCTAACCAAATTCTCATGTTCGAGGTATTCTCCTGTCAGCTTGCAAGTTCTACCGCAGCACAATAAATAATCGATTGTACCGTAAATTGCTTTGCTATCCCCCCGCACAATGCAAGAAAATCCCACAAAAAAAAGCTGCTAACCCGAAATACGAAAATTGTGCTGAGTAACGGAAAGCTGCAAGTTTCGTTTTACCCACAAAATAGCAAACCAGCTCATGAACACGTTCTCATCGACACAGCGAAAACGATACACTCCATAAAACGGCTACATCGAAAAGGAGGCGTTCGGCCATTGCCGGCAGACGGAGAGAAAATAAATAATTCCTGCCCACTTTATCGGGGGGCTGGTAGGTTGGGGATATAAATGCATTTTCAGGCGAGCATGGTGTGGTGAATTGCAGATGCTGCGACACAATGTTGCTATCGCAAATGCCTTTTTCAAGATACTGAAAAATAAACTCTTTTGAAGCGACTAGAAGTTTTGCTTTAATCAATTCTCAATTGTTTAAGAATCTGATTAAAACATTTCTGCATGGGAAACGTAAAAGCTATAGAATCACTTCAAGTACGAATTTCTTATGGAAGCCCTGGTGATCCGTTGTGTCATTTACCAATCGATTAAGTTTGATGATTTGATGTGATGTTTGCCTGTCCGTTTGTGTACGCATATGTGCAAACATTTTACCCATTACTCTATACCGATTCACTAAGAACAAGTTGAATTCGAACAATAATTGATCTCCTGCCCAAAAATACTGACTCTACTGCCAACTTGATGACATCTTTCCAGAAAGCCGCCGATTACCGTCACTGGTCACTGGCAACGGATACCAACACCAACTGTTGGGAATTGTCACCGGGTAGATGTACAGACTTTCAGCAGCTATACTCAAGCATAGTTTAAAGCTAGAAATATATTGATTTCAATTATCAAATTAAGTTGTATGACAATTCTACTCTAAATGTGTTATATGCCTTACATTTCAGTATACTTCTTCTACCTGACGATGACGGTGGTGACTATCTGTGTGTAGATTTCCCAGATGATCATCTAATTATGACATACATTAGTAAAAAGTCCACACCCCATAGCTTGGGTTTATTACATTCTACGAATTCAGCTTCAGCTAGACCAACTAACCACCTACCATCAGCTGCTCAATAAGTAACCCTAAACAGATATTGAGCCGTCAGAAATACTGCATTTGATCATCTCGTATAATCTTTCCACAAACCTGTGTCTCAACCGCAAACCAAAAAAAATTCCAACCATAAACTTTTCCCCTCTCCAATCAAGACAAGACACGATAAACAAGAGTTTAAATACTTAAATAACTATAATAACTTTCAGCCGATAACATTCGTTTCAGATTTCTAACACTTTGGTCAGCTTCAGTGGTTTCCACTACATGCTCCCTCTCGTGTAGCACCGTGATGTTAGGAACTGTCTGCTGTACCAACGTCTAACAAAGCTATATTCACCGCTGCACGTTTATTTATTTATTTATTCAGACTAAGGCCGAAGTGGCCTGTGCGGTATATAAGAGTCTTCTCCATTCGGCTCGGTCCATGGCTACACGTCGCCAACCACGCAGTCTACGGAGGGTCCGCAAGTCATCTTCCACCTGATCGATCCACCTTGCCCGCTGCGCACCTCGCCTTCTTGTGCCCGTCGGATCGTTGTCGAGAACCATTTTCACCGGGTTACTGTCCGACATTCTGGCTACGTGCCCGGCCCATCGCAGTCGTCCGATTTTCGCGGTGTGAACGATGGATGGTTCTCCCAACAGCTGATGCAATTCGTGGTTCATTCGCCTCCTCCACGTACCGTCCGCCATCTGCACCCCACCATAGATGGTACGCAGCACTTTCCTTTCGAAAACTCCAAGTGCGCGTTGGTCCTCCACGAGCATCGTCCAGGTCTCGTGTCCGTAGAGGACTACCGGTCTAATTAGCGTTTTGTAGATTGTCAGTTTGGTACGGCGGCGAACTCTATTCGATCGGAGCGTCTTGCGGAGTCAAAGTACGTACGATTTCCAGCCACTATGCGTCTCCGAATTTCTCTGCTGGTGTCATTTTCGGCAGTCACCAGTGAGCCCAAGTACACAAATTCTTCTACCACCTCGATTTCGTCACCACCGATGCAAACTCGCGGTGGGTGGCTCACATTGTCTTCTCTTGAACCTCTTCCTATCATGTACTTCGTCTTCGACGTGTTGATGACTAGTCCGATCCGCTTAGCTTCCCTCTTCAGTCTGATGTAAGCTTCCTCCATCTTCTCAAAGTTACGTGCCATAATATCTATGTCGTCGGAGAAACCAAATAGCTGGACGGACTTATTGAAAATTGTACCACTCGTGTTAATCCCTGCTCTTCGTATTACACCTTCCAAAGCGATGTTGAATAGCAAACACGAAAGACCATCACCTTGCCGTAACCCTCTGCGGGTTTCGAAGGGACTCGAGAATGGCCCTGAAACTCGAACTACGCACATCACCCGATCCATCGTCGCTTTGATCAACCGTGTCAGTTTATCCGGAAAACCGTGTTCGTGCATTAGCTGCCATAGCTGGTCCCGATCGATTGTATCATATGCGGCTTTGAAGTCGATGAATAGATGATGTGTGGGCACGTTGTATTCGCGGCATTTCTGCAGTACTTGGCGAATGGCAAACACCTGGTCCGTGGTGGAGCGTTCGCCCATAAAACCCGCCTGGTACTGCCCCACGAACTCCCTTGCAGTTGGTGCTAGTCGACGGCATAAAATAACCGCTGCACGTGTTAGTATTCTATTAAAGGTTTGCATTATTTTTCTAAGCACCTGACCAAGTTTTTTTATGTACAGGTTATTCGACTTCGTCAGTAGATGGGAATAACCAGCGGGGAGGGGGGCCATTAATGTTCAGTGCAAAACGTAAACAAATGAGCATAAATTCTATACAAAATTCCAAGATGACTGAGTTGGGGATATGGACAAGTCAGAACACCCCCCAATAAATGCATCCTTCACCTGACCATCTTTGCTTTTCGTTATGGAACGTACACACGGTCAAGCAGTTTGACCAACATTGACTCCACCTCTCGTTTATTCAAACATCCATCAAGTTTTACCAACAACGGCACAAACAATCAATTTATTCGACCAACAATATCACACACGAACGACCGAAGCGTCAACTTGACCACCAACCATCAAAAAATATATGGGGGTTTGTGCAACTTCACTACAAATGCTCAAACATGTTCAGCGAACCTTGACTCCACCCCCGACAACTCAAACCAAAATCAAACCGTTTTAATTTTTTCCAACCGAGCCGCCAACTGTCAAATGGTTGTTCGAACAACCCCGCATAATTAAAAACAACATGTTATATGGTCAGAATCATTATTACGATGTAAGATATAGCTTCATAGTTTACGTTGCGGTTATCGAATACTTTTCGATCAATTCAACCATAACTGCTCGACAACATCACTAAATGTCAACATATAACATGCTGTCTCTAAAATGTTCTTTATTTCCTGCATTATATGTCAACATTTTATCATACTGTTGAGCGAAAATTTTGCACGCGAAAACAGACGATTTTTTATGGTGACATAACTTAACAACCCATTCAACTTGTTATTTGTCAAATAACCGTACCACAAACTGTTAAAACTTTATATGAGATTGTTCATTTACAGTTGTCAACAGTAAAGGATACTGTTGTCGACCGCACGAGAAAATATCCATGTACAGTTTGTAATTATGCGGGACTTCACACACGTTCAAACAAAGCAGCAACCGAAACGTTTTCTTGGGGGGGGGAGTCAATGTTCGTCAAACTGCTTGACTGGTGTGTACGTAGCATTACGTCTAGTATCCTACCTCTTTCCCATTCTTTTTATCTGGTTTCGTCGAAGACTATGACTACTTTCCCTACTTTTAACGGTATTACTGGTTGATGCCATTTGGTGCGTCTTGTTAGTTCCGGCAAATACTCGCGGATCCACCTTCTCCAGAATTCGTCCACTAGGCTCTTTGTCAATTTCCAGCTATCTCGCATTTAAAGAAATTTCTGGATACCCACTTTATTAAATTTCGTACTTCTGGGATGTTAAACCACTGTCTCATCTCGTTGATCACTGTCTCGTTGTTAGCGTTAAGATACCGATGCTGACAGTCGTCAAGTGTAAGCTGTGTTACATAGTGGTGATTCGGTGAAATTATTGGGTACCTACTTAGTTTTAAACACGACGACACACAGTGGCGGAAATCCGGACAAAACCTCAACAATTTTTTTCTCGTGATTTTCGTGAAGCCCATATTTTTTTAATTTAACATAGGAGAAAAGACGGCTTTGGCAGGTTTTGTTCTATTATTGGAAGGGGATTTTGTCGACAAAATTTTATGAAATTCGGACACAATATTCTTTGGCATGCAAAGAACGTTTAGGCCAAATTTGAGCCTAGTCAGTCATAAAAACCCCCTGTCAATAATAGAACAAAACCTGCCAAAGCCATAATTCCCCCTATATATTGAATGAGGTAGTTACAATTTTTTTTAATGTAGCTTGGGGGTCGTACACTTATTACGTAAGCAATTTTTCTGGGTTTTTCGGTGTCTTTTTGAAGTTCATTCCGTAAAGTGTCTCCCGAACAAATATGTATGGGAAAATGAAATTTGGCTACACTTTTTTGGGAAAAATTCGAAAAGATCTGGTATTATGTTTTTACTTACTTATGGATCCTGTACACCTCCGGTGGTGCAAAGGGCCGACTTGAAAGATCTCCATCCTGAGCGTTGCCCGGGTATCGCTTTAACCTGTTGCCAGGTTAGATTTCGGTCGACTTCTTTGGGAAGATCCATTAATTACGTAACGCAAAAATTGGGAATTTTCAACCCCCCCCCCCCCCCATGTCTCACTTTTTGTATGAGTTGTCACACTTCACTGGACCCCCCCTCCCCCCTCTAAGCGTTACGTAATTTGTGGACGTTCCCTTTTATTTCTTTATTGAGGCTTCGCCGTCATGAGCCTCTGGGTCTGCCTCTGCTGTGATGTCCCGCTGGGTTCCAGTCTAATGCTTGTTTACAGATTTCGTTTCCGCCCCTACGTAGAGTGTGGCCGACCCAGCCCCACTTCCGATCCCGAATTTCTGTTGCTATCGGCCTCTGGTGACAACGACGATGGAGCTCATTGTTTGAGATCCAGTTGTGAGGCCACCAGTCCCGAATTATATACCGCAGGCATCTGTTAATGAACACCTGCAGCCGTTGAGTGTTCTCCACTGATTCACACCATGTTTCGCTAGCGTATAACAGCACAGATTTCACGTTAGAGTTGAAAATTCATATTTTGGTGCGTTCACTTATCTGCCTGTTTTTCCAGATATTTCTTAAACTCGCAAAGGCAGCCCTTGCTTTCTTGATCCGAGCGCCTATGTTGATCTTGGTACAGCCGTCTGACGCCATTTGGCTACCAAGATATTGGAAGCTTTCAACATTCTCCACTGGTTGCCCGGCTACTGTGAAACTGGAAGGAGTCACCATGTTTAAATCCAACGATTTGGTTTTGTTGACGTTGATGACTAAACCTGCCGAAGAGGAGAGCTCGGCAAGGTAGTTGAGCTTACTCTGCTTATCAGAGCGCCGTTGCGCGAGCAGTGCAACATCATCAGCCAATTCGAAGTCGTTTAGGTGCTCCATGGTTATAGGCTGCCATAACAGCCCGCGGTTTGGTTCACGGTCAATCGCATCTACCAGAATCTCGTCGATTACGATGAGGAACAGTAACGGTGATAGAATACATCCTTGCCTCACACCAGCTACGACCCGGATAGGATAATTGCGGTGTCCCAAATATTACGAAATAAACGATGCAGTAGTTGAGCGGATGTTATGGGGTCAGTTTTGAGCTTTTCGGCTGATATGCGATCGACCCCTGGGGCTTTATTCGATTTCATGCTTTCGATGGCTGTTTGAATCTCTAGCAGTGATGGAGCTTCGGTATTGGCGCGTGTTATACGTCGGATCCTAGGCAAATCATGCCGAGGTGGTGGTTGCCTGGTTGGCACTTGAAAAAGTTGTTCGAAGCAAGAATGTTATCGATCATTTAGTAATCTTCGTTCGATCATTTAGTAGTTTGTCAATAACTCATTCCAGAGGCTTAATTTCAAAATGTATTGTATGGTGGACTTTTAGTGCGAAGGTTTTTCTACAACTCTTCTTAACAGGTCGATGTTCGAATTCCACTATTAAAGGAGTTACGGTGCTAGTTGGTATACTCATACTAAATGATAACAAAATATGCTATCATTTAGTCTAAGTTACTGCTACTAGCGATATAGCTGCGTTATAAGTGAAATACAAACAACCAACTGTTAGGCAGAGTTGTAGATAAACCTTCGCACTAGAAGTTCACCATACGACACATTTTGAAATTTAGCCTCTGGAATGAGTTATTGACAAACTACTAAATGATCGAAGATTACTACATGATCGATAACATCCTTGGTTCGAAGTGCTCGAACCAGCGTTTCAGCTGGTCAGTTGGGTCGGTCAATAACTGATCATTCGCGTCTTTTACAGGCATCTTTGCATTCATCTTCGCCCCGCTTAAACGTCGTGAGATATCGCAGAGGAGGCGATTGTCCTCGGTTGCTGCGGCTCTCTCTTGTGACCTTTAAGTTGTCTTGTTGTGTAAGGGTTATCACGCCTTTCTAGAGAGTAGGAGGTTGAAGGATCGAGTCCCTCCAAGACACGTGGAATCTTTTCGAAAATTTCATATCAATTTGTCCATTTCAAAACATGTACTGTGCATAGCCAAGAAACTTATCAAAAAAAAATATTTTTTTTTTGTAGCAGTTGTATACCTGGCCACGTCCTTACAATCACGGAAGGAAGGGAAGGAATGTTAGTTCAACATCTACTAGTGAAGATGCTGGGAACCCATACTACCTTCATAGATGTCTCAGGAAGGAAAATTTGTGCTAGTGGGAAAGGTGAATAATAGGGAGCTCTATTCGACAATATAGAGCGTTTTAATTGTCTACCGTATCAGTTTATCCAGAAATTCGTTTTTTTTTGCATTAGCTGCCACAGCTGGTCCCGACCGATTGTATCATAAGCGGCTTCGAAGTAGATAAATAGATGATGTGTGTGCACGATGTATTCACGGTTTTTCTGCAATACCTGACGTACGGCAAACACCTGATCTGTGGTAGAGCGTTTGCCCATTAATTCCGCCTGGTACTACCCCACGAACTCTTTTGCAATTGGTGTTAGTCGGCGGCAAAAAATTTGGGAGAGTTCCTTGAAGGCGACGTTCAGCAATCTGATTGCGCGGTAGTTGCTACAATCCAGCTTATCACCCTTTTTGTTGATAAGGCACACTACACCTTCCATCCACTCCTGCGGCAGAACCTCATCCTCCCAAACCTTGGTAATTACCCAGTGCAGCGCTCTAGCCAGTGCCTCACCACCGTGTTTAAACAGACCCCCTGGTAGTTGGTCAACTCCAGCATCTTTGTTGTTTTTCAGCCGGCTGATCTCCTCCTGGATTTCTTGGAAATTCGGGTCCGGAAGCCGTATGTCCTGCGTGCGTGCTCCCAGGTCCATTGCAATACAGCCACCGTTGTCTCCCATATCGCCATTCATGTGCTTTTCGTAGTGCTGCTGCCACCTTTGGATCACCTCACGCTTGTTTGTAAGAAGGTTCCCGTTTATGTCCTTACACAAATCGGGCTGTGGCACGTGGCCCTTACGTGAACGGTTTAACTTCTCATAGAACTTTCGTGCGTTATTAGCGCGGAACAGTTGCTTCGTCTGGTCACGATTTCGATCTTCCTGCTGGCGATTTTTCCACCGAAAAATCGAGTTTTGTCTGTTCCGCGCTAGTTTGTATCGTACCTCGTTCGCCCTCGTGTGTGTTGCAGCAATCTCGCCCATGCTGCATTCTTCTCCTCAACTAACTGCTCACATTCGCCGTCATACCAGTCGTTTCTCTGATCCGGGGTCACCGTGCCAAGTGCAGCGGTTGCGGTGCTACCAATGGCGGATCGAATATCTCTCCAGCCATCTTCAAGAGACGCTGCGCCTAGCTGCTCTTCCGTTGGGAGTGCCACTTCCAGCTGTTGCGGGTATTCTTGGGCTAGTCTACCGTTTAGTAGCCGCCCAATGTTAAGCCGCGGCATCCGACTTCGACGCGTGTTGTACACCGTCGAGAGCTTTGAGCGCAGGCATACTGCAACGAGGTAGTGGTCGGATTTAATATTCGTACTGCGGTAGGTGCGGACGTTCGTGATATCGGAGAAGAATTTACCGTCGATTAGAACGTGATCGATTTGGTTTTCCGTTTCTTGGTTAGGTGATCTCCATGTGGCCTTGTGGATATTTTTGCGGGGAAAGAAGGTGCTTCGGACTACCATTACCATATTGCATCGTTGACCATTGTCATTCGATACGTTGTGCAGACTATCCAGTCCGATGACCGGTCTATACATTTCCTCCCTTCCTACCTGTGCGTCCATGTCACCGATGACGATTTTGACGTCCCGCAGTGGGCATCCATCGTATGTCTACTCCAGCTGTGCGTAGAACGCTTCTTTCTCGTCGTCGGGTCTCCCTTCGTGTGGGCATTGCACGTTGATGATGCCGTAGTTGAAGAAACGGCCTCTAATCCTCAGCTTGCACACCCTTGCGTTGATTGGCTGCCACCCAATTACGCGTTGGCGCATCTTACCCAGCACTATGAAGCCGGTTCCCAGCTCATTGGTGGTGCCACAGCTTTGGTAGAAGGTAGCCGCTCGATTCCCGCTTTTCCACACTTTCTGTCCTGTCCAGCAAATCTCCTGTAGCGCCACGACGTCGAAGTTGCGGGGATGTAATTAATCGTAGATCATCCTGTCGCAACCTGCGAAACCTAGCGACGTGCAGTTCCATGTTCCAAGCTTCCAATCGTGATCCTTTATTCGTCGCCTAGGGCTTTGCCGATTATATCGAGTCACATTATCTCTTATATTGTTCGTAATTATTGGTTTTCCAGGCGGCTTATTGGGCCTGCGCAAACCTCCTGTCTCGTCGGAGGACCGTCGTGTCAGGGCTATTTAGCGTCCCACCTAACACCAGGACTTAGGCTTGTGCGCTTTGAGCGGCACACGGTCGCTTTGGCGGAGCCTACTTGCGGATACATGCAGCTTTTTATAGGAATTCAACAGGGCCCACTGTCAAACCCCACCACATCCTAGGCAAGCCCCACAACTCGCAGATGGCCTGGAGAGGGATCGTCATGCCCTTGGACATAGTCCCTGCTGCTCGCATGACGTTGAAGTTACGGGGATGTAATTTATCGTAGACAATCCTGTCGCAGCCAGCAAAGCCTAGCATATTGCAGTTCCATGTTCCAAGTCTCCAATCTTGATCCTTTATTCGTCGCCTAGGTCATTGCCCTTTGACATAGTCCCTGCTTCCCTCAACAGTGCAATATTCAAATTATTTGCCTGTTCGTAGCTTATGAATTTACTGCCCGTCATAATGAACATATTTCTTTTTTGAATCCCATGCAGTACAGCTCGAAATTTGGGACAAATCAGCAGTTTCGAACCAATTTAATATCCCTTCGTGATTATCGCTGCACTTCACTTCGTCTCACAGCATATAATTAGAAACAAGTTGTTAAACACTATTCCGCACAGGAGCCACCCGAAATGTTGATGGGATCCTTCACTTTTTCAAACAAGTCGCTTGTTTGAAGTAAAAAATTTATTATTGATCGCGATTCTTGCCCGGAAATAATACTAGAAAATTGATCACAGAGCAAATGTAAACTCCAGCCCCGGTGGCAGCAAACTGATCATTAGGGTGTTTAAAAAAATATATTTTGCTTTGCCAGGCTCAGTCTATTCTGTTTCATATCCTGGATGCCCTCCGATTGTTTGAGCTGGTTAGAATAAGAACTGATTGGCCGTTTCAGGTTTGCATTTTTGATAGAATAACTCGCGGTTTTAAGGTGAAGGTGGGTTGAGTACCAAAACAAAGCTTTGAAAGTATTGGTACAATAAAAACTGTCATATACTGTAGTAGTATTGGTGTCGTATTTATAAAAAAAAAGAATATTATATATATATTAGTAGGGTGGTTCAAAAACCGCACACACTCCACCACTCTCACCCGATTCCGTCCCATGCTCCGAGTGTCATCCAAAAGCCGAATTGAACAAAAACTGGTTGAGCACAAGCCGGTTCAAGTCTGTATCAAAACTAGTATGGGAAACTAAACCTTTCATTACGCTGGCTACAGCACCTTCTTTCCAAACGCTGGCGAAAAGAGAACCTACATAGCTAAAAGCAACATTCCAGAGACTTCACTGAACGAAAACCGCACCGCAGGAATGATCCATTGATTACGTAACGCAAAAAAATAGCATTTTATACCCCGCTCACCACCATGTCACACTTTTTGTATGAAGTATCTGCCCCTAGTGTGGAAGTATCACATACAAGTTCTAGCTATTTTTTTATTTACTCCACAGACAAACAGACGTAACAGTTTGAACATTTTTCGGAAAAAAATCATCGCCCAACTCCTCTACTACCATCTGCATGTTACACGAAATAAAGTTTTGTACGACATTGTCACCAAAAGGCGCAGAAGTGAAATGTCAAACTCGAAAGATTACGACGCTAGCACCTCTAGTTACGAAACGCGCAATTAATCAAATTCAAATTGATCGTTGAAGTCATGGTCGATGGTTATTTCTCTAGTGCTACGTCTGTTTGTCTGTGCTTACTGGTTCCACCACAGAGAACAGACGTTGAAGCTGCACTCGCCATGTTGTGATAACTTTTGACTGTTCATTTTGAAATAACTTTGGAATGTCGCCGTTATCCCGAGCGGAATCAGCGCTCGCGTCATCAAAAAATGCAACTGTTCGCTAGTGTCGTTATGCATGCAAGAGCATACCAGCGCCATCGTGTTGTCAAAATGAGATTGTGAGTTGCGATGTCGACGTCGATGGCGTTGCGGTTCGGTGTGTTTGTTTACACATGTTTTGCAAGAAATTTTGTTCGAGTCTCCATGTCTGTTCTCTGTGGTTCCACTGTTGCCTTTTAAGAAGCCTAATTATCATGATGAAGATTCGCAACCTCCATTAAAATCGACTCCACACTATTGGAACGACCATTCAATATGCATTGTCCATGAAGTTAAATATATTGAACATAATTATTATACGTTTCACTGTTACCTTCTGAAAGCCTCAAACACAATGTCAGCGGAACGGAAACGGCAAATTTGACAGAAAGTTATGAGCTAACTGTCAAATTTGCCGTTTCCGTTGCCGTTCCGCTGACATTGTATATGGTCTGCCCCTCGCCCAGCGCCCAATGACGGAGTGCCACAATCAGAATAATGTAAAATTCAACCTCGCCATATCAGCTGTCATACAAACCTGAAACGACCTGTGCACGGTAAGCCCCTATTCAAACTAACCCAAACCATCGAACGACACCCAAAATATGAAACATAAGCTACTGAGCGTAGCGGAGCTAAATCATTTTTGAGCCACCCTAAATATTAATTTGCTGCTATCGTCACCGGTGTTATCATTTGCTCCGCGATTAGTTTTTCATAGTTTTTTTTGGCAAAAATAGCAGTTTATATCGAGTTTTTGCTCAAACAAGTGACTGATTTTAAAAAGTGATGTTTAATATGCATTCCATCAACATTTAGAATTGCTCATGTGCGGAAAAGTGAGTGAAACTTGACTTTTTCAATGCCCTTTGAGAAGAAGTGAAGTGCAGTCGTGCAGTGATAAACCCACCAAATCGCAAACCTCTATCAAATTGGCACGAAACTACTGATTTATGATATTATTCGAGCCGAAATACATAGGACTCTGTGAAGAAACATGTTCATTATCACGGGAATTAAATAAATATGCTGTGAACAGGTTAGTAATTTGAATACTAAAGTTTTGTTCGATGCTGTTCGATGCATTCGAATGTTGGTGGGAGAGGAGTGCGGTAGGTGTGGGGTTGATCCTTGGAAGGTCCGGTGCCATATTGACTGCTATCGTGGTACTCTTCCAACTATGTCCTTAAGGAGTTTTTTTTGCAATAATGTAAAGATTGTAAATGTCACTAATGAGTGGTATTGAATGGGTACAGCGCCACCTAGAGGTAAAAAAGTGGAAAATATGCAATTTCCCATATGTATATTTAGTCGATTTTTCCCATACAAACTTCATGCTCGTTGGGCATCCACTTAGACTTGGCGCTTTTGGTTGTAATTTTACAGTAGCTTTTGGGAGCGAAAAAAACTTTATTATCAGGAGACATACGTCTCGAAAAATTTAGTTTGAATATTTTTATATTAAAGCTGATATGCTGGCCAGACTTGGTTCATCTCGACAATTCATAGGTCCCGAACCATTTTGTGGTGTATCTGCGCGTTCTCTTCGAATGGAACTCATATCTTGGGAACATTCTAAAATAGAGGACATCTGGAAAAACACCTTGATTGTGAGGCACTCTAAACGTTTCATCACACCAAACGTATTTATCACTCGCAAAATTTTAGGTCTTCCAAAAAAAGATCTTAACACATACACAGGCCTTATAACAGGCCATTGCCCGAGCCGATATCACTTGAAATTGTTAGGAAAACTTCAAGATGATGTATGTCGTTTCTGCGGCATACATCCCGAGCAGAACAAGTCAGACAAAATTGGTCACATCAACTGGATCGTGTCTGAATCAGGTCACATTTGAGTTACAGTAACCTATGTGAAATATGTGTGCTGCTAGGGATGTAGAAGACTCGGAACATCTGTTATGCCATTGTTCTTCAACAAGGGGCTGATAGAACCATCAGAAGTTTGGGAAACAAGTCCCAATATGGTAATACGTTTCATCAGAACCATAATACCGCATTGGGATAACGCTGGTAGTCAAGGTAATGCAATTGCTCTAAATAGTAATGATGCGTCATCTTGACAAAACTAGATCAAATGGTCCATATATCACAATAGATCTAATAAATGGTCGCAGTGATTAAAATACCAAACAAGGAGAAAAAATTAAAGTGTGGTTCATCCTAGAGGGGAGGTTGATTGTATTGATTGTTTTTTTTTTTTTTTTTCTTGAGCAAGGGTAAACGGAAATCTGCAACCAGACACCTGAGGAGGTACTCAGGTAGTGTGGGGATGGGTATGTCATGTAACTCTTACCCGACCCACTAAAACCAAAACCCTTTCGCCAGTCCGTACCCCCGGCCCGCAATTAAGCAATACATCAGGGGGGGACTATTGAGAACGCTCACGCCTATGCTAACGCACTTGACGTCAATACACACAACATCGACTTCAAGGGTGGCTACCTCACCACCCGTCAATCGCAAAATATGATAGTAACCTAAACGGTCCGTATCATAATCTCACGTTGGAGACGAGCACCCCGACAACAACCACCGCGCGTGAACCGCAATGACCTCTATATCTACATACTGAGGTCCCCGCAGCCCACCCACGACATGTTGGTTGTCGGGATGAGCAAAGTGTTCACTGCATCACAGGTGCCCTTACTGCACACGTTGGTTTTGTTCAAGACGCCACCACCGCTGCAGTTTCGACATAATCTGTCGAGATGCTGTGTTCACCGCATTCCATATAGCTTCCTCCCGGCACATCCTCTCGACGAGGTTGTCCGGGGTTGTATCCATACCACTAATAAGCAGCATGGCATTGCGTTCTATCTCGAATCGCGGGCATGCGAACATCACATGCTGGGCCTGCACAGTAAAAAATAAAAAGTAATATCACATCAGATTTGATGCACATCATCGCCGTCGTAAATATAATGTTTTATTACATTTGAATGACGTAATAAAAAGTTGACGTACTTGATATTTCGCCTTCAAATTGAATGAATGTAATTTATTTTCGACGTAATATGTTCGATGTAACTGGAAAACGACGTAAAAACCGGTCAGGATGAATCCCGCTTTCAGGAGCAGGGTTGGGGATATTCGGATTTTCTTTTTCTTACATTTTAAGAAGCAACATTTAAAATTTTATTTTTTCAAGACGCATTTATTGTATCCACAAATACTTATACAATATTGACCCGCTTTTGTCACACCCCGATTATGTCTACCCACGATTTTATCACGTCCCGATCAAGATGAATACAAACAGGTGTTTCAATCTGTCAATTTTATCATTCAGTGATCTTGGACCAATCTTGGATCTTGCAGAACCAGCGAGTTTGTTAACGTTTTGCACTGTAAATGAATTTTTCACTGCAGGCACCTCTCCCAGGCAGGCACTGACGAAGTGGTTGAAACTTGGCGTAAGAATCTTGGTCCCGATTAAATCATGTTCTCGACCAGATTTTGTCACCTTAAAAAAATGATAATTTTAATACGTTCTATTTTAATATGTCCAGGAATTCCTCCAGAAGTTCTTCCAGGAGTTCCTCCGGAAGCTCCTCCAGGAATTCCACCAGAAGTTCCTCCAGGAATTCCTCCGAAAGTTCATTCAGGAATGCCTCCGAAAGTTCCTCCGGAAGTTCCTCCAGGAATTCCCCCGGAAGTTCCTCCAGGAATTCCCCCGGAAGGTCCTCCAGGAATTCCTTCGGAAGTTCATTCAGGAATTCTTCCGGAAGTTCCTCCAGAAAATCCTCTACAAGTTCCTCAAGGAATTCCTGCAGAAGTTCCTCCAGGAGTTCCTCCGGAAGTTCCTCCAGGAATTCCACCGGAAGTTCCTTCAGGAATTCCTCCGAAAGTTCATTCAGGAATTCCTCCAGGAATTCCTCTGGAAGTTCCTCCAGGAATTCCTCCGGAATTTCCTCCAGGAATTCATCCGGAAGTTCCTTCAGGAATTCCTCCGAAAATTCCTCCAGGAATTCCTCCGAAAGTTCTTCCAGGAATTCCTCCGAAAGTTCCTCCAGGAATTATTCCGAAAGTTCATCCAGGAATTCCTCCGGAAGTTCCCTCAGGAATTCCTCCGGAAATTCCCCCAGAAGTTCCTCCGGAAGTTCCCCCAGGAGTTCACCCTAGGAGTTCCTCCAGGAAGTTCCCCCAGGAGTTCCTCCAGAAGTTCACCCAAGGAGATCCTCCGGAAGTTCACGCTAGGAGTTCCTCCAGGAATTATTCCGAAAGTTCGTCCAAGAATTCCTACCGAAGTTCCTCCAGGAATTCCTCCGGAAGTTCCTCCAGGAATTCCTCCGGAAGTTCCTCCAGGAATTTCTCCGGAAGTTCCTCCAGGAATTCCTCCGGAAGTTCCTCCAGGAATTCCTCCGGAAGTTCCTCCAGGAATTCCTCCGGAAGTTCCTCCAGGAATTCCTCCGGAAGTTCCTCCAGGAATTCCTCCTGAAGTTCCTCCAGGAATTCCTCCGGAAGTTCCTCCAGGAATTCCTCCGGAAGTTCCTCCAGGAATTCCTCCGGAAGTTCCTCCAGGAATTCCTCCGGAAGTTCTTCCAGGAGTTCTTCTGAAAGTTTCTCCAGGAGTTTCTCCGGAAGTTCCTCCAGGAATTTCTCCGGAAGTTCCTCCAGGAATTCCTCCGGAAGTTCCTCCAGGAATTCCTCCGGAAGTTCCTCCAGGAATTCCTCCGGAAGTTCCTCCAGGAATTCCTCCGGAAGTTCCTCCAGGAATTCCTCCGGAAGTTCCTCCAGGAATTCCTCCGGAAGTTCCTCCAGGAATTCCTCCGGAAGTTCCTCCAGGAATTCCCCCGGAGTTCCTCCAGGAATTCCTCCGGAAGTTCCTCCAGGAATTCCTCCGGAAGTTCCTCCAGAAGTTCCTCCAGGAATTCCTCCGGAAGTTCCTCCAGGAATTCCTCCGGAAGTTCCTCCAGGAATTCCTCCGGAAGTTCCTCCAGGAATTCCTCCGGAAGTTCCTCCAGGAATTCCTCCGGAAGTTCCTCCAGGAATTCCTCCGGAAGTTCCTCCAGGAATTCCTCCGAAAGTTCCTCCAGAAGTTCCTCCGGAAGTTCCTCCAGAAGTTCCTCCGGAAGTTCCTCCAGGAATTCCTCCGGAAGTTCCTCCAGGAATTCCTCCGGAAGTTCCTCCAGGAATTCCTCCGAAAGTTCCTCCAGGAATTCCTCCGGAAGTTCCTCCAGGAATTCCTCCGGAAGTTCCTCCAGGAATTCCTCCGGAAGTTCCTCCAGGAATTCCTCCGGAAGTTCCTCCAGGAATTCCTCCGGAAGTTCCTCCAGGAATTCCTCCGGAAGTTCCTCCAGGAATTCCTCCGGAAGTTCATCCAGGAATTGCTCCGGAAGTTCCTCCCGGAATTCCTCCGGAAGTTCCTCCAGGAATTCGTCCGGAAGTTCCTCCAGGAATTCCTCCGGAAGTTCCTCCAGGAATTCCTCCGGAAGTTCCTTTAGGAATTTCTCCAGATTTCCTCCAGGAATTCGTCCGGAAGTTTCTCCCGGAATTGGAAAGGAAGTTTCTCCCGTTGGAAGTTTCTCCAGGAATTCCTCCGGAAGTTCCTCCAGGTATTCCTCTGGAAGTTTCTCCAGGTATTCCTCCGGAAGTTCCTCCAGGAATTCCTCCGAAGTTTCTCCAGGAATTCCTCCGGAAGTTCCTCCAGGTATTCCTCTGGAAGTTTCTCCAGGTATTCCTCCGAAGTTCCTCCAGGAATTCCTCCGGAAGTTCCTCCAGGAATTCCTCCGGAAGTTCCTCCAGGAATTCCTCCGGAAGTTCCTCCAGGAATTCCTCCGAAGTTCCTCCAGGAATTCCTCCGGAAGTTCCTCCAGGAATTCCTCCGGAAGTTCCTCCAGGAATTCCTCCGGAAGTTCCTCCAGGAATTCCTCCGGAAGTTCCTCCAGAATTCCTCCGGAAGTTCCTCCAGGAATTCCTCCGAAGTTCCTCCAGGAATTCCTCCGAAGTTCCTCCAGGAATTCCTCCGGAAGTTCCTCCAGGAATTCCTCCGGAAGTTCCTCCAGGAATTCCTCCGGAAGTTCCTCCAGGAATTCCTCCGGAAGTTCCTCCAGGAATTCCTCCGGAAGTTCCTCCAGGAATTCCTCCGGAAGTTCCTCCAGGAATTCCTCCGGAAGTTCCTCCAGGAATTCCTCCGGAAGTTCCTCCAGGAATTCCTCCGGAAGTTCCTCCAGGAATTCCTCCGGAAGTTCCTCCAGGAATTCCTCCGGAAGTTCCTCCAGGAATTCCTCCGAAGTTCCTCCAGGAATTCCTCCGGAAGTTCCTCCAGGAATTCCTCCGGAAGTTCCTCCAGGAATTCCTCCGGAAGTTCCTCCAGGAATTCCTCCGGAAGTTCCTCCAGGAATTCCTCCGGAAGTTCCTCCAGGAATTCCTCCGGAAGTTCCTCCAGGAATTCCTCCGGAAGTTCCTCCAGGAATTCCTCCGGAAGTTCCTCCAGGAATTCCTCCGGAAGTTCCTCCAGGAATTCCTCCGGAAGTTCCTCCAGGAATTCCTCCGGAAGTTCCTCCAGAGATTCCTCCGGAAGTTCCTTCAGGAATTCATCCGGAAGTTTCTCCAGGAATTCCTCCGTAAGTTCCTCCAGGTATTCCTCCGTAAGTTCCTCCAGGAATTCCTCCGTAAGTTCCTCCAGGAATTCCTCCGTAAGTTCCTCCAGGAATTCCTCCGTAAGTTCCTCCAGGAATTCCTCCGTAAGTTCCTCCAGGAATTCCTCCGTAAGTTCCTCCAGGAATTCCTCAAGGAATTCATCCGAAGGTTCCTCCAGGAATTCATATATATTCCGATAGGAACTCCTCCGAATATTCCTCCAGAAATTCTTCCTAAAGTTCCTCTAGAAATTCTTCCGAATGTTCCTGCGGATGTTCCTTTAGGAATGTCTTTGTAGGAATATCTGATAAAATATCTGAAAGCACTTATGGAGAAATATCCAGAAGACTTCATGAGGAAAAATCCGGATGAATTCTTGTAGTAATATACGGTGGAATATCTGTAGAAGTTCTTGGATGAATATTCGAACGAATATCTGGAGGAATATTGGAAGGATTTTTTTGGAAGAATATCTGGTAGAATTGCTGGAGGAATATCTTGAAAAATAACAAGAGGAATTCCAGGGAGAAAATCAATAGGAACTCCTTGAAAAATATCCCATATTCAAATATCTTGGACGATTATCCGGACGAATTCCTGGTGTACTATACAGTGGACTTCCTAGAGAAATATTCGGAGGAATTCCTGGAGGAATATCCGGAAAAGATTCTAGAAAAATATCTGGAGAAGATCCTAGAGGAATATCCTCAGGAGTTCATGGACGAATTCCAGAAGAAAGATTCCTGGAGGAATATCTGGTAGAATATCTGGAGGCTCAAGGGGGGTCCCGTAGCGTAGTTGGCTACACGTTCGCCTTACAAGCGAATGGTCATGGGTTCGATTCCCAGCCCCTCCACCAAACCCTCGTCAGTCGCCGGATGCGTAGCCCATGCGGTAGCGTATTGGGGAACGCGTCTTACCGTCACGGTTGCCTGATGACGACTGACAATTTGTTCTTCTCGGAGGCATTCCTCCAACGGACCCGGCTTAATGGCAACTGAACAATGCAACGAACATTGGATGCACGATATGGACAAACGGACACAATGGACTCACGATGAGATGGACTGGCAACGAGAACAATAATGGTAATGGAAATCTAAAAATAGATTCTGTGTGGATTCTGTTCAGCAGAATACCACAGTAGATCTCGGCACAGTAGCGCTTAAGTAACACAGAGTGCCTAACAAATAAAGAAAGGAATTAAAAAAAAAATCTGGAGGCTCTTATGGAGGAACATCGTGAGGAATTCCCGGAGGAACTTCCGGAAAAATTCCCAAAGTAATATCCGGAGAAATTCCCGAAAGATCTTCTGGAAGAGTTCCCGGAGGAACTTACCAAGTAACTCTTGGCGGAACTTCCGGAGAAATTCCTGGTGGAACTTTCGAAGGATTTCATGCCTGCACTTCAAAGGTATTCGTGGATGAACTTCCGGAGGAATTCCTAAAGGAACTTCAAACGGAATTTCTAAACGAACTTCCGGAGGAATTCCAAGAGGAACTTCCGTGGAAACTACTGGAGGAACTTCCGAAGAAATTACTGGATAATCTTCCGGAGGAATTACTGGAAAATCTTCCGGAGGAATTTCTGGAGTTACTTATGGAGGAATTCCTAGAGATGAAGTATCTCCGGATCTCCGGAGGAATTCGTGAAAGATTTTCAGGAGAAATTGCGGAGGATCTTCCGAAGAAACTACCCTAGGAAAGGAAACTTCGGAAGAATTTCTGGAAGAACTTTCGTAGAAACTCTTGGAGAAACTTGCTAAGAAATTCCTGAAGAACTTCTGGATGATTTCCTGAAGAAACTTCCGTAGAAATTCTTGAAGAAACTCACGGAAGAATTTCTGAATTAACTACTGGAGGAATTCTTAGAAAAGTTTTCAGAGTAGTTCCAGGAACTTCCGGAGGAATTTCCCGAGAAACTTTAGAAGAAATTCTCGAAGGAACTACCGTTGAAATTCCCGAAGGAACTTGCGGAGAATTTTCCGAAGGAGTTACCGGAGAAATTCCCGAAGGAATATCCGAAGAAATTCCCAGAGGAACTTCCGTAGGAATTCCTGGAGGAACTTATGGTGGAATTCCTGGTGGAAATTTCGGAGGAATTCGCGGAAGAACTTCCGGAGAAACTTCCGAAAGAACTCGTGCACTTTCTCCAGGAATTGCTCCGGATATACCCCTGGATATTCCTCTGGCAATTCTTCCAGATATACTTCTAAGGAATCCTTCGAATATTCCTCCAGATATTCCTGCAAATATTCCTCCAGGAACTTCTCCGGATATTCCACCAGGAATTATTCCGGATATTCCTTCATAAGTGCCTCCGGGTTTTAAACCAGATATTCCTCCAGGAATTCATCCGGATTTCCGACGAATATTTCTTCAGGAATTCCAACGAATATTCCTCTAAATATTCATTCGGATATTCTTCCAGGATTTCGTCCGAACATTCGTCCTAGCATTCCTTTGGAAATTCCCTCAGAAATTCCTCTGGACATTCCTCCACGAATTTTCCCGTATCTTCCTCCAGGAATTCCTCCACATATTCCCTCTACATTTCTTTTAGAATTCGTCCAAGAACTCTTTCGGATATTCATCCAGGATCTTCTCCAGATATTCCTCCATGAATTCCTCCGAATATTCCTCTAGGAAGTCCACTGGATAGTCCACCAGGATTTAGTCCGGATAATCGTCCAAGAATTCCTTGGGATATTTAACAAGGAGTTCTTATTGATTTTCTATCTAGAATTCCTCTGCATATTCCTCCGGATATTCTTCCAGACATTCTTCCAATATCACTCCAAATTTTCTTCCAGGATTTTTTTCCGGATATTCATCCAGGAATTCCCCCGATTATTCCTCAAAATATTCAAATTATTCATATATCATTCTTCTGGAATTCGTCCAAGAACTCCTTCGGATATTCCTTCAGGAGCTCCTTCTGATTTTCTTTCGGGAATTCCTTTTGATTTTTCGCCAGAAAGTCTTCCGAATATTCTTCCAAGAATTCCGCCGGATATTCCTCCATGAGGATCAGGAGGAACTCCTGGAAAAGCATCTAAATTAATTCCTGGACGAATTCCCAAACGAATTGTTCGATGAATATCCTAGAGGAATGTCCCGATGAATTCCTAGAGGAATTTCCGGAGAAACTACTGGAGAAATATCCGCAGGAATTTTCGGAAGAATCCTTAGAGGAACTTTAGGAAGAATTCCTGGAGGAATATTCGTAGAAGTTCCTACAAGAATATCCGATATAATGTTTGGAGGAACCCCTGGTAGAATATTCGGAAGAACTCCTGTATAAATATCCAGAAGAATTTCTGGAGGAATGTCCAGAAGAATGTTTTGAGGAATATTCAGAGGAATTCCGAGAGAAATATCTAGAGGAATTCCCGGAGGAATATCAAGAGGAATTCCTGAAGTAATATCGGGAGAAATTCGTAGAGGAATATCTGAACGAATTCCTGATGGAATATTCGGAAGAATTTTTGGAGGAATATCCAGAGGGATTTCTGAGGCAATATTCGGAAGAATTCCTGGAGGAATATTCGGAAGAATTGCTATAGGAATATGCGGAGGAACTCTTAGAGGAATATCCGGATGATTTCCTGAAGGAATATCCGAAGTAATGTTTGGAAAATTTCCTGGTAAAGTTTTCGGAAGATTTTCTGGGTGAATTCCTGAAAGAATATCCGGCGGAATTTCTGGATGAATATCCAGCGGAATTCCTGAAGGTATATTAGGAAAAGATTGGTGGAGGAATATCCAGAGGAATTCCTGGAGGAATAACCGTAAAAAATCCTGTGGAATATAAATCTGGACGAATTCCTTGATGAATATCCGGAGGAATTCCTGAATGAATTTCTGTAGGAGCTTTCGAAAAGATTCCTGTAGGAATCTCCGTGGAAATCAGTGGAAATTTGGAAATTTTAAAGTTTTGAAATTTTGAAAGATTGAAATTTTAAAATTTTGAAATCTTGAAATTTAAAAATTTTAAAATTTTAAAATTTTGAAATTTTGAAATCTTGAAATCTTGAAATTTAAAAATTTTAAAATTTTAAAATTTTGAAATTTATAAAATTTAAAAATTTAAAAATTTTGAAATTTTAAAATTTTGAAATTTTGAAATTTTGAAATTTTGAAATTTTGAAATTTTGAAATTTTGAAATTTTGAAATTTTGAAATTTTGAAATTTTGAAATTTTGAAATTTTGAAATTTTGAAATTTTGAAATTTTTAAATTTTGAAATCTTGAAATCTTTGAATTTTGAAATTTTAAAATTTTGAACTCTTAAAATTTTCAAATTTTAAAATTTTGAAATTTCAAAATTTTGAAATTTTGAAATTTTAAAATTTCAAAATTTTACAGTTTTGAAATTTTAAAATTTTAAAATTTTGAAATTTGAAATTTTGAAATTTTGAAATTTTGAAATTTTGAAATTTTGAAATTTTGAAATTTTGAACCTTGAAATTGAACCTTGAAATTTTGAAACGAAATTTGAAATTTTGAATGAAATTTTGAAACCCTGAAACTTTGAAATTTGAACCCTTGAAATCTGAAATTTTGAAATTTTGAAATTTTGAAATTTTGAAATTTTGAACCCTTGAAACCCTGAAACCCTTGAAATTTTGAAACCCTGAAATTTTGAAATTTTGAAACCCTTTGAAACTGAAATTTGAAATTTTGAAATTTTGAAATTTGAAACCCTGAAATTACTTGAAATTTTGAAACTGAAATTTTGAAATTTTGAAATTTTGAAATTTTGAAATTTTGAAATTTTGAAATTTTGAAATTTTGAAATTTTGAAATCTTGAAATTTTGAAATTTTGAAATTTTGAAATTTTGAAATTTTGAAATTTTGAAATTTTGAAATTTTGAAATTTTGAAATTTTGAAATTTTGAAATTTTGAATTTTTGAAATTTTGAAATTTTGAAATTTTGAAATTTTGAAATTTTTTCCTTTAGTAATTTTACATCGTTTTTACGTAATATACCACAAGAATATGTAATATGGTGTTTCATTTACAACCAGCATGATGTGCATCATTTTATGTGTAATAAAATAACGATTTACGAAGGTAACTTTACGTATTTTAAGCGTAACAAGAAAAATATTTTGTCCGTCACGTACTACGTTCAATTTGTGTAATAAAGCATCGATTTGATTCGAAAATACATCAAATTGACTTTTACATAGACTTTTTAAGTACGTTTAACAAAGTTACGTCACGGCATATTAATATTTTTTTTTGCTGTGTGGCGCCTTATTGAGCTTAAGTTTTCTTGCGGCTACGATAAGCTCTTCGTTAGTCACTAGCGGTACCACGTCAACTGACTCATACGGTGTAGCGGGCCAGTTCGATGATTCATGCCTCGGAAACAACCCGTCGACTATTTTGGCCAACATCCCCGGAGATTTCTCAGGTGGCGTGGTATTGGTCGTAGCCATCACCATCCTGTATGCATCTCCCCATGGATTGTCGTTTGCCATCCTGCACAGCCGCTCGAAGCAGGCTCTCTTACTACATTTGATCTCGTAGTTCAGAGCTCTGCTCGCTGTCTGGAACACTCTGCGTCTCTCGACCTTATCAGCGTCTGTTCTGGCACGGTCCTCCTAGGCATCGTCACATCGCATGCACGGGTTAGTACATCGATTAACTCGTCGCCACTTAATCCCGTTGTTCGCGTCACCCATCGTAGTGATTCCCCCAAGAGTTCTGGGTTGAACTGTATTGATTGTGGCGCTTCCATATCGACCGCCAGTAAGGACAGAGACTATATGACTGGGGGTAGTATTCAGGAGCTTTCTCTCAAATAGGGACGCATATTGATTGCTTGGTTCAGTATTTATCAATAGACCTTAAATTTGTTTATGCTATCTTTCACACAAGGAGTAGCATTGTTGTATGTTTATTAGTTGAACGAAAACTACGACATAGATTGGAATCGGTTACTGACTGTTAGAACGATTAATTAGGATGTGTTTTTTGTGTAGTGAAGGATCTGTAGCTGCCCAAAATGAACCAGAATTAAAAAAAAACTATCTGAATCTGTTAAATCGGAACCAGCTAATATTTTGGTCGAGTAAGTGCTCTACAGTAATGAACGATGTCAGACAACGCAAAAATAAAGACGCCTCTACGATGCTGGCATTGAGAAGCACTATCGGTCACCGTCGATTGTTCAAAAGGAAATATGACAACGTACCTGCATTGTTGCAAATTATGCTGGTGAATCTCTGTCACCAGGATGTGGTCGTGCATTTACGAACGAAATTCTGGATTTACTTGTTGTCGCGTATTGCACGTGATGTAACTAAAAAAAAGATCTTGCAAAGAATCGTTTATTCATACGTCGGGTAGTTAAAGTTGTTCGCCTCGTAGAAGAAACTCAAAATATTCAGTCCATGTCGTTCATCTCATTCACAGTTGGTGTTTTGGCAGTGGTTTAATAACTATTTTTTTCATCAGAGATATTTTACTAAAAAAAACTTTACATATAAGCACATAAATTCAACAGTAAAAAATATGCCATTTTCCTTTTAATTCGATTCCCACTCCAGTTTCACGGCACGGGGGGAAACATACGCGCTTATCTCATCGTGACAGGCAGCCACCATGTGTGCCACATTGTTATCCCTTTTATTCCCGGTGCCCATCCACGCAAACATGATCCCTCCCCGGCAGTCGACAATGTCACCCGTAGTCGTTGTCGTCGCCGTCGTCAGGGACACAATACAACACTTGCGTTTTTTATGTGTGTAAATATCATTAAAAATTGTCGTTACATGTTGATACGGTTAATTAATCCGAACCGAAAGGATAATATTAGCAGTCATATATTTTGTATTCCTGACACGAACCGGAACCGTTTATGATCTCCGGTGTAGCACCGTCCGGGACTGCAGATATCCGTGTACTGTGATAGCAAACCCACGGAGCACTGTGGGGGAGCAGATGGTCGGATTTTTTCGAAAAGTGTTTTGAAGTATCGCTGAAATAATTATATCATGGCAAGTTTTGCTGTTTCGCAATTGAAATAAATCGTTTTCTACTATAAATGCATAAAATGTTATGTTTTTTTTTTGTTTTTCAGGATTTTTTAACATTTTGTTTATGAACCCTTTGGAGTTCCGAGAGGTAGGGGAACTGTTCCGTTTTCCATCTCACTGTACATATATTCATCTCATCGCAAAACAAAGAAATACAGCACTAATCTCGTCGCATTTTTTTGCTAACACTGGTGGGAAAAATCACAAAAATAAGATACAAACCAAATTCCTTTTAATTGCTTTGTTATTGATGAGATGGAAATAGGAGCTATGGGATGAAGTGTTCCTCTATCTCTTAAGACAGCGATTCTCAACCTGGGGTACATGTATCCCTGGGGGTACCTTTGCTAGCCGCAGGCGGTACCTCGGACAAAAATGCGTAAAGGCGGATTTAGTACAATTCCAATCAAAACATATTGAAAAAGTTTTGATAATTGTTTATTTTGTATATCAAAACTTTGTCTTAATATGCATAGCAATCAGTAAATCAAAGCCAACTGAATCCTGACTGTCGGGTTTTTTCTTTACTCACAAGCAGCACAACACTAAAACACGATTTGCAATATTAAATGCATTTTATATTTCACAAAATATTTTTTCAATTTTTTCTGTTTTTCTTCTTTTTTTTTTTTGTTTACATTTTTCACTCCGTTCTCTATCACTATCGTCACATAACTGACTCTCTTTTGCCACCTCCACGATGTCAACGAATCTGTCGCTCCGCTCAGAAACCTCTTGTTTCTCTGTCGTGTCTTTCGGAGCTCTACACTCAAATAAATTCATAAACGCTTTCTATATATAAATAATTCTTAAATTTTATCTTTACGCGCGTGTCTGGCGCTTTTATTATTATTTTTTTTTTTAACTGATAACTACGAATAACCTAAGTTGCTGTATTATTATACTGAACTGAATTACTATATAATTATACTATTCTCTACACTGACCTTCACAACCAACAGCCACAACAACAAAATGTTGAGTTCTTAGAGCCCCCTTTCAAGAGACCCGGAAGCCCTTTTTTAAAGAGGCTATTAAGCCTCCTCAAGAGGCCAGGAAGCCTCCTCTCAAGAGGCCCGGATATCTCCTTTCAAGAGGCCAGGAAGGCCTTCTTTCAAGAGACCCGGAAGCCTTTTTTCAAGAGTTCCCAAAGTTTCCTTTCAAGATGCACGGAAACCTCATTTTAAGGGGCCCGGACGCCTCCTTAAAAGAGGCCCCGAAGCCTTCTTTCAAGAGGCCCGAAAGCATCCTTTCAAGATGCCCGGAAGCCTCGCTTTAAGGAGCCCGGACGCCTCCTATCAAGAGGTCTGAAAGCATCCAATTAAGAAAATTGGAAGACTCCTTTCAAGAGGCTCGGAAGAAGCCTTCTTTCAAGATGCTCGGAAGGTTTCCTTCAAGAGGCTTGGGACCCTCCATTCAAGAGGTTTGGAAGCCTTCTTCAAGTGGCCTGGAAGCCTACTTTCAGGAGCCCGAAAGTTTATTTTCAAGAGGCCGTGCCTCGTTTTAAGCGGCCTGGGCGCCTCCTTCCAACCCGAGTAGATGAAAATAGCTCAATAATATCACATGTTGATAGCAAAATGTGATATGGACCTGAATATATAAGAGTTAAAATATCAAACGACAATATCAATATTTTACACTAAAATATCATGAGGAAATCAAATTGTGATATTTGTAAGAAGTGATCAATATCATGTAGGGGAGACTGGGTAGACTTGATCCCCTTTTCTGATTTCCGATGTATCACAGCCAAAAACGAATAAACATACGCAATTTCCACACAGACTCTCTAAATATAGTATTTAAC